>NW_021851188.1:581743-597006 GCF_003651465.1 Formica exsecta
AAAATATTATAATATAAATATTAATAAATAATAATTTATAATATAAATATTATTATAAATATTAATATTTAGGATTCTCGAAATTCATATACGCATTACATTCGAATGGTTGATGAGTTGGAAAGGTACACATAAACATCAATAATATAAATATGAATCAGAAAATATAACGTATCTATCTGTATAAAAAAAATCTCATCCAAACAGCCTCCTTCCATAAATATACGCCCGTATTCTTGCTCTTAAAAGAATTTATCGCGAAACATCGCACAAACATTGGATTATATTTTTGCCATTTTTTTATGTTCAAGTCCTTGGTAAAAATCAAGTAAAATCGGATAAATTGTTTTTCAATGATGACTCCTTAAGAATTTCGATATAGATTTTAGATTTTAAGACTCGGACAATTTCAACACATAATCATTCGCAAATGTAATTGAAGGAGAATAATTGTATAATTATATATCTATATGTTGGTTTCGAGAAACACATCAGAAAGTCTATACAGTACATTCTTTAATAGAATACTTTTATTTAAACACGAGTGTTAACGAAATCGCTGTTAATTAGTCGCACGTGACGATTTAGTCACGTATGAAGCAAAACTCTCTTGGTGTAATCATATATAATTATACGTTTAACAATCGTATGTGAAGATCATATACAACAAATTCTCTTTTGATATCTGTAATAAAATCTCTCTAACGTAGTATATGTATATATATCTAAGAGATATTTATATATATGCATTGCATACTAATTGCATCGCTTTTTTTCTACGGAATATGGAGAATATCTTTGGTGCACGAGATGAGAAACGTGCATTTCGCCTCTCTTAGGCGTGAATATACATATATATTATATGTTTCAAATTCATATATATGTTACAATATTCTGTTTTACAAAAACGCGACATAGATCAGGCTCGAGTCAATTAATTTCATAATTAATACACGGGATATACACGTTAAATATATATGTAAGGAGAGGTACAGCTCGAGTTTTACACGATTCAAGATCTAAGATCGTTCTCTCGCTGTAAGAGTCGCTGAGTTCTTGCCACGTGCCGAGACTGAACGTAACAGGAATGTCGGAATTGTAAAAATAACACTATTGAGGGAGAGAGAGAGAGAAATATATACTTGTCTCTCCGAATCAGAAACTCGTACAGCGATGGAAATTTCACACCAATATAAAGTAAATATGTTGATCGAAACGCTCTTGAATTATTAACGCGCGCTCCCAACTAACAAAAATCGCGCTCGATAAACGTGCTTACAGCATGCGTCTAATTTAATGATAGAACGTTTCCTTATATATATATGTATTGTATATTACAGCCGCGCGAGACACACGGGATCCGTAGTTTGCTAAAAAGATTACCAAAGATTAATTGGGAGATGTAAAAAAAAGTCTCGGAGCGATAGAGGAAGCCGGTAAGGTTGAAATCGTGTTACACACTATATTGCCTCTAGTTCTAAGGCACAGTTATATAAATATTTCTATATCTGTGTGTGATAAGTATTACGTGCTCAACAATAATACTTTTAAACGTGACAACCTGCCCGATCAGCCCGTCACTCGCGAACTCTAAAACTCGATTGATCCGACTGACTCGTCTCTTTTCGTGAACTTCTCGATAAATACCATGTTTATATAAAATCATCATATGTCATAATTTAGCTCGAACGATAGTTAAAGCAGAGAGGTGCGTAATTCAAAACCCTTCGCCATTTGTGATATCCGAGACATATCTTTATTCGTTATTTTCGTAAGACAAACATAAAGAAATAAAAAGTACACTTTCTCTGAAGCGTCAAGTAAATTCAATGCATTTTAACGGTTTCTTGTATTTTTTTTCTTTTTTTGTTTTCATTTAATATACCAACGCTGGCGATTACATAGCGACCAGCACAACCAATTGTTGAATCGTGAACCACTACTCTTCATCAGCCAGGCCCGCCTCTGATAACCCCTTCTTCCCCTCCGACCCCGACTATATATATTACACATTTTCAAATGGACACAATACGTGTGCAACGAGAGAACGAGAACAGCGCTTGATACCAAACTGAGCGAAGCAGCAGCGGTTCGACCGCTTCGGTACATTCGCACATTTTCTGGTTCCCAGGTTGTACAATGTTATTTATGTGTAGTGAGAGAGAGAAAAGAGTCATATTATATGTATAAAGATGCTATATGACAGTAATAACACCTTCACTCGTTCGTGTGTGATCTTTTGCATCAGTATAGCCCGGCTTATTCCGAATAAGTGGTTTACAAGTTTGAGAAAGAATACGATACAATCAGCGAAAGAGAATTTGTAATTCCAGAGGTTTTAAAACAATAAGACAACAGATAACGAGTAACGATTTTGGACACATATTTGTAAATTTA
Source organism: Formica exsecta (assembly GCF_003651465.1). Lineage (NCBI taxonomy): Eukaryota > Metazoa > Arthropoda > Insecta > Hymenoptera > Formicidae > Formica > Formica exsecta. The sequence goes on from NW_021851188.1 coordinate 584,141, forward strand.
AATTTGTTACTTGCAAGAATACATTTTCCAACACTGTTTCAAGGACAGACATAAGTTACAAAGCGAAAATCCCTTTACAAAAAGCACACGAGCGAAAACGTAATTGTAATAAATACAAAACCGAGCGTTACTTAACCGTTCTTTAATCAAATTTATTTCTTAAAAGAGACAAAGACAAATGAAAAAAATTTGTAACCAAGCATATTACCAGCTTAAGCACACACCCGTAACGAGCAATTCTATTAATGTAGACCACTACCGTTCATGTTTATAGCATTTATTATGAACATTCGAGTAACGCAACGTTTGAAGTCTGTGTTTGCGATCGAACGATGACATGTGACGGCAGAAGACAGGCTAAAAAAACTTGGGGGCGGTGGGGATACACTGAGGTATACAATAAGATAAAGGTTGTTCAGATTAGTTTTCCCAGCAAGTAGCCGACTATAACCATGGCAATGGCGATGAGGACACTAGTTGATGTCGGAGATAACTGGCTATTGCTCTGTGAGGTTAGACCTCTAGCTGCTGCAAGGTTACCATCGTTACCCAACGCCGCGTTTCGCCACTTCATTAAATCTTCCTGCAGACAAACATACACGACCACATTGTTGATAGATTCCAAAGTAGTGATTTTTAATTTAATAACATAAAAACTTATGATTCCACAGATTTTGTTTAAAGTAGAAAACATATCTGCTAAATATATAACATTTTTAAAATAAACTTTACATTGTGAGAGGAAGAGAAATGAGTTATTAAAACAATCCTATTCAAAAAAAAAAAAAAAAAAAAAAAAAAAAAAAAAAAAAAAAAAAAAAAAAAAAAAAAAAAAAAAAAAAAAAAAAAAAAAAAAAAAAAAAAAAAAAAAAAAAAAAAAAAAAAAAAAAAAAAAAAAAAAAAAAAAAAAAAAAAAAAAAAAAAAAAAAAAAAAAAAAAAAAAAAAAAAAAAAAAAAAAAAAAAAAAAAAAAAAAAAAAAAAAAAAAAAAAAAAAAAAAAAAAAAAAAAAAAAAAAAAAAAAAAAAAAAAAAAAAAAAAAAAAAAAAAAAAAAAAAAAAAAAAAAAAAAAAAAAAAAAAAAAAAAAAAAAAAAAAAAAAAAAAAAAAAAAAAAAAAAAAAAAAAAAAAAAAAAAAAAAAAAAAAAAAAAAAAAAAAAAAAAAAAAAAAAAAAAAAAAAAAAAAAAAAAAAAAAAAAAAAAAAAAAAAAAAAAAAAAAAAAAAAAAAAAAAAAAAAAAAAAAAAAAAAAAAAAAAAAAAAAAAAAAAAAAAAAAAAAAAAAAAAAAAAAAAAAAAAAAAAAAAAAAAAAAAAAAAAAAAAAAAAAAAAAAAAAAAAAAAAAAAAAAAAAAAAAAAAAAAAACGGAAGTTCGTCATCTTTAATATTTCTATTTTTAATATTGTTCAAATTTTAATAAATCTGACGAATTTAGCTATTAAATCTAAAGTGCGATGGATTTGTTTTATATAGATCAACGAAACTGGAATATAACAAGTCTATTTAAATTTTTATGATATTTAATTTTAATATTTATTATTAATTTAATATTTAATATTTAATATTTAATAATATTTAAACACGTAACTGTTGATTTAATATCGTTGATATTTACCCTAAGCTGGAGATTTTCCTGCCTAAGCGTGCTTTCTTCTACCCTAAGCTGATTAACTTCTTGTGCAGCCTTTAACAGTTTCTCTTCTGCCTCACCAAGTACCTGAAAAGAATTATTAATCACAAATTAATTCAGGATATAACAAATCATTATTGCACAAGATTATATATACAACATAATATATATAATTACATCTCACCTTAGGTGACGATTTGACGGAATCGCCGACTGCTTTATTCTTTCCGTTAGTCGCATTAGAATCTGCCTTAATTGTCGTAGAAGTTGCAGTCGTTTTAGCCGTAGAAGTAGTACTAGTCACGGGATTTTCAAAGACGCATTTAAGTTTAGAATCCATTAACTGATCCGGATTTATATCCTTCCACTGTAAAGATAAACATACACGATTTATTATAATAAATTTAAATTATAAAGAACCATTATTAGAACAGTTCCAATTACTTTGTTAAATAATAATGTATTATAAAAAATATTACACACAATATCACTAATATTCACTTACTACATCAACTGGATATTCATCGTCGTCATCGTCTGGTGCTATTACAGTTTGCACCATAAATTTATGTTTGTTTTTCTCCGACGGATCAAAATCATACGGTTGTAAGCATACTGTAATAAAATAGTTTGATATTTAATTAAATAATAAATCTCTTAAAAATTTTTACAAGTATAGATAATAGACTTTATATATAATTAGCTAGGAAATTAGGCGAGTATTCTTCAATAGATATAAAAATAAACTAAAATTTTATGTGATATAGACAAACCTGCTATTTCCATGACATCCTTTGGCTTGAGGGCTCCAGCGTTTGGACGTACACAGTATCTCTTTGGGGCAGTTGTCTTTATCTTAAAATATACTTTTTTATTCGTTGGATTAATTAATTTTATATACGATGTGATTGGACCTCCTGTAAAAGGGCCTGTAACAAAATAAATGATAAAGAAATTTATTAATAAAGATAAAGCTATATTATATTAACTAAATTCAGAGGAACAAAAAGAGAAATATTATTTCTCTTTTTATATTTATATATTAATAAAAATTATATATTATCAGAGTACAGAAATACCAATAATAATAAATCAATAACAAATGCTAAAAAGGGGAGGCTATTCTGGAATATCAGCAGCAAATATAAAATATCAAGTATAAAATAACATAAATGCATAAAACCAGTATATAACTATTCGATGTATATTATGTTTTTTTCACAAGCTACATATTTGTCATTCTGCTATATTACCCTAGCCAGTATTCCTTGAAGATTATATCTTCCTTTTTCAAAAACATTACATATTTATTAAGTTCAAATATACATTACATTTATAGATTCGATAAATTTATTCTTTTAAAAAAGACTATTCACTATTGCATTAATTAATAATAAAAGTTACGTCATTTCATAGTCATTCATTAGTCATCAATTTTTAATCATTAATTTATATTATTAATCATTTTATAGTCATTGTACAAAGTTTCTTTATAAGAGATGTATACATAAAAAAACAATGAAAAAACTTGATAAATATAATCTAACAGCAACGTAAATATCATTTGACGATATGACAAAGTCAATTCAACAGAATAGGCCAATTGACTATAAAAACAGTGTCGTTACCAACTTACATTATTATAAACTTTATTGTGTGTGTTATCGTATTATCTTTTATCACAAGTTACATGTACAAAAGCTACACATGCAAATTAGTATATCTAGAAGAAAAAAAATTAGAATATAACGGAGGAATGAAGAAAAGCACGCGGCATATATTAATTAAATTTACATACGATTATAGATTATTTTCGATTCTAAAATATTTTAATCTTGATAACAAAAATATCACATTGGCTAATCGTTCATCGTATAAGCGCTGATATGCTGTGTGCGATCGACACAAAAGTGTTTGTCTTATAATGTACATATAACGAGTATATGTGAGACCGGTCATAGTCGAAGGACATAGCATCGTTCAATCTAAGCATAATTAATAAGTACTGTTATCCTTAGGCGACAAATTACAGTAAGAAGCACGAAACAGACAGCCCTGCCGTCATCTTTTCAGATGAAACGAAACTCGTTACATGTACGTGCATCGCGAACCTTGAGAAAAATCGCATATGCAAATATTTATTTTGCTTTACATAGAATTATCGTTTCTAAGAAAAACACGTGACGCGCGGATGAATATTGCACGCGTAGGTGGACGCGACATTGTTGAAATTTCGTAGTGAAACGATTTCGAAATAGCAGAAAATCACGAGTGGAAAATAGTGAGAGAGAGAGAGAGAGAGAGAGAGACAGAGAGACTCGGCGTTATAAGAGAATCGCGATCTATTACCGGAGCTTTCCGTTATACAAAGCATAAATAAACGAAGCCCTTATGGATTAGTGGCGCGTATAGCGGAGCTAAGTGGAGCAGTGGTATAAATTCAATAAATAGGTTTTCCTCGTACCCACGATTAATGATCGTCGCGGAAAGGTATCGGGACAATGTAGACCGTTGAACCGATCGATGGCACTTGCGTGCTCCTATGGTTTTTCAAACCGATCCGTTTTCCAATCTTTTGTATTCTCTTTCCCCCATCGCGAGAAGAAAAATTTCTGCCTCGGCTCGCGGAAACGATGAGAGAGGGCGCGAGAGCCGTCCGACTTTTCCGCTATTTATTCATCCGTTTTGCCGAATATGTACAGCGAGATTCATTGAAATCCTTCCTCGAGAGAAGAAGGGGACAAAGGAATCGAAACGTCGGCGCCGATAAGCGACGGCGAGTCTCGCTCCTTCTTTCTCTTTCTCTCTCTCTCTCTCTCTCTTTCTCTCGCGCGGCTCTGACAGCGAATTGACGTACGGACAGATAGGGTTAGGTATGAGTTAGCGACATTGCACGTTTCTTGTCGAGGAGCACGACGCGCGACCTCGGATCCACGCATTGATACGCACTGTAACGCGCATTCTATCGCGCTATCCGAGGAAAGCGATGGAGCTAGCGTCCGCGCGTGCGAGACAGAAATCGGCCTTACGTCATCTTGACGACGTCAAGCCGAGCATCCGCTCCGTGTGCAAGCTCACCTCGCGCCGTAAATGCGAGCTCCTCGCGCGACGAGCGGCGTTACGCGCGACTCGTTCGTGCGAGGAGTTCGGTACAGAAAGACAGAGAGATGAGAGGAGGGAAGAAGGAAGGAAGACGAAAAAAAAAAATTGTGTATATACGACGCAGCGGAGGAGGATGATCCCCCGCCGCGTTTCTTTTTTTCTCGACGTACCTCTGAATCGTAGCTCGCTCTGCGGCTCGATAGTTAAAACTTGCTCGGGCTTTTCCACGGGCTTGGATGACATCCTGACTGGCGGACCAAGACGAACTTTTCGACGAACGACGAGTCACGGCGTTGTTGGTGTCTTCTCTTTCACCACCACCACCTCCTCCTCCTGTCTATTGAAGCGCCAACGGTGGTCGACGCGTTTCGACCCCGCGTATTGACAAGTTTTACTTTGCTGTTCTGCTCGTCGTGATTCTTCGCTCGGCTGCGTCGTATATGTCGTGTAGTGTCGTGTCGTGTCGTTACGTGCCGTATCTTTTCCGAGATTCCGTTGGACTGATTCTGATTCGCGGCTGGTGCTCAATACGCATGCGTCACGACGGATATTGTCCGAGGCACAGAGGCCGTATTACGTCACGGTCGGTAACGCGGCTGATTCGCATTTAACTTCACTCTTGGCCTATACACTATGCACCATCTTTCGCTCCGAAAATGTCACGAAATGCACACATTTGTCTAATCCTTTTTTTTTTACTTTTCTATTTAAAAAATTTTTTTTTAGCGCGTTTGTTGGCTATAGCTTCGTTTTATTCGCTATAATATTTTGCAATTAAAAGAACAATATTTATTTCTTAATTACATTTCAATTTTATTCAACTCAAAACAGCACGAATCAATTATATAGATATTAGATTATAAATCTGTTTGTTTAATTGCATTTTTCATATTTACTTACAATTAGTCGAACCTCCGCATTTTATGTTCCTGTTGCTATCCTATTATTTCATATATGCCATATATTTTCGAGAAATTATCAATCATCGGGAGAATGATTGACAAATGAGAAGATATTAGAAGAACACGGTTCGATAAAAGATGAAACGAACTAATAATTAAGCCGCTAATTCGAATCTTAAAAATCGGGGATTTGGGCTTTGATAGAATGACACATATAGGCTGCGGTCGGGAAGATACTAGAAATGCTTCGAAGCGTTTGATTGACCAATCAGGACAAAAAGAGTAAAGATTTATTTATTCTGATTGGTTAATGCATCACTTCGAAGCATTTCTAGCGTCTTCCCGACCGCAGCCATAGAATGACATATTAGAGGAATATTTCGATGAAAAGTAAATCGAATTGAAGTAAATTACTAATTGACATTTAAATTCCTCGAGCTTTGATAGGTCGATATGATTTGACAAGAGGTGACGCGATAAGTTTCCTCCTCTCCGGCATGAATTTTTAAAATACAGTTTCTCATATGTTTCGATCCCCTTTAATATTCTTTCAATTTTCTTCATTCATATTCTAGCGGCGCATGCGCAGAATGAACACGTGTGGCGCGCGTAGCATGTCCATGTGTGGCCATAACCTAATCTAACCTAATACTAATCTTTCGAGATATTAATTTAATATTAGAATACAGAAAAGAAAAGAGAATTGCTAATAGAGATCGTATTTCACTGAAAATTGCGGTAAAATAAAATCCTTTTGTTGTTGCCGTACCTGCGATTTGAAAAGAACGATATTATCGCGAACAATATACGATGGAGAAGGAGAATTGGAATACGCCTAATAATGCGCCTAATACAAACGGGGATACTTTTAGAAATATGTTATTCACAGATCGACCACCTGTTGTGAATAAGAATCTGCAATTTCTCTTAATTTATGATGGTAAATAGATACATGTGCAAGAGATTGACATCTTTCAGTCTATATATATATATATATATATGTATCGATTTTTGTTGCAGAACACAATGCTCTTCTTGGAGGCACTAACATGGTTGACTTGTATTGGACTGGTACTCTCTGGCATTATAATGACATCTCAGATTTTGCTAGGGAAAGAGCTGCTATAACACAGCAAATGAGCAATGGCATTTGCGATGCTGTTTACCTAGGACATAACAAATTTGTTGTTGTGGAAGATAGCGGTGCAGTACAAATCAACGAAATAGTTCAATCAACAGACAAACAGTCTGAATTTGTATTTCTCGAACGCGAATGCCAGCATGACGACAGCGTTTTGACAGTGTCTGGATTTTCTAATAAAAGAAACATTGTCACAGGAGGAATGGATTGTTGGTAAGATGTTTCTAAAGTATATGATATTCTGTTGATCTAGCAAAGAAGAAATATTAATCTTACATTTATTGCAGTTTAAAAGTCTGGGACGTTGAAGATTTAGTAGCGACATATTCATATAGTTTTGCACACACAGATATTATCACTAGTACAGATGTAAAGCCTATGTGTACTTCCGAATTTATATCCACCTCTTTAGATGGTGAATCATTACTATGGGATATTAGACGGGCCAAACCAGCACACTGTATTTATCACTAGATTTTTAAATAAAATGTAGCAACAATAAATTTGTTGATATCACAGTCTACTTCATATTTACATCCATTATTTTTTTTTTTTTTTTAGGTATCTTCAAGAGACCCGATTGCCAGTTATTAGCAGTAACTTGGAATACTGTTTCGGATCATCTTATAGCGGTGGGTGCAGCTGACGGCACCATTGCATTAATTGATGTGAGACAAACAGAGAATCCATTATATGAGTCAGTTGAATCTAACAGAGGCATACATAAGTTGTTATTTAATCCAAATCCGGAGAGGTAAGAGAATTTACTATAAATATCAATCTACATAACAACTTTATGACAGTTTATAGAAAACAAATTTTTTTGAGACTTAGAAGAATTTAGCATCTCTCAATGGTAACGAATTTGATAACTTACGATATTCTACATTTTTGTAGGAAAGAACAATTAGCTTGTTGTTCCGACGACACTTTTGTGAAAATATTTGATACCTATAGAGAGATGCTACCTATATTCGAGGATAATAGCCATAGCGATTTCGTACAAGGACTCGCATGGTTCAAAGATGACTTATTTTCATGTTCTTGGGATGGAAGTGTGATTAAACATGTAGTATTTTCTAGCGCCGATAATTCAAGTTAATAATAATAATAATGTATCAAATTTTTTTAACAGTAATTATTGAAATGATATTTTACTTTATAATAAAATCACTCAATTTTTTTTGTATTAATTGAAATGAATCCTTCAATGTATTAAAGAAAATACTATATGTTATATACAAATAAATGATGAACTACTGACTTCAACTTGGGGAATATACACGATATTGATTTAAAACGTAAAGTTACAAAGAATGTGGATTCAATTTCGATATCTTCATTGTATAAGCGATGATATAGGATGTGACAAAATTTATTGCATTTAAGATATTGGAAAACATTCTCCTTTCGTATTTATTCAAATCTCTTAATCATCGTTTCAGACATTTCTACAACATAGTTATTATGCTCCCTGTGATTATTCAATATACTATTATTGCAGAAACACACAAAAGTTGTGTATTTGAAATATATGGTACCATCGTTACATATAACAGTAACGTAAAAGAGACAGATAGTTGAGAGACAACAAAAATTCTCAGGGATCTTAAATATCGCAATATTCTTAAAATAATTCAAACAAGTCTTTTTTTGCTTTCTGGTCCTACAATGTGTACAATGTATATAGCATATCCAATAGGATTTTATTTACAAAATGAAGTCAACAAGAGAATAATGATAAAGTGAACAAAATATCGCAGATAAAAGTTTATAAATATGAAGTGTCTAAAAAGATTACGTCGACCAATAATAGAAGATAGTAGATTAAAGATGTAATATATAATGTAATATATATAATAACTCTGGTAAAATAAATGTTTATTCTGTGTTGCATAGAGAATAATATATATTTTTATAATATGTATTCTAATATATATTCTTTGTGCCACAGAAAACTATACTTTACCCGAGCATACAATAGATAACATTTGTTTATTGTAAATATTTTGAAGGCTTAATTTTCGTATTTGTCTTGTACTGTAATTTGTGTAGGACTGATTTGTAGGACAACTGCATAAATGATTTCTTGTAAGTACATTAATTTCAAACTCGTTTATGGATATAACGCGATACATATATAACGTGAAATTTATTCGAAAGGACGATAGATAAAGATGATATAATTGTACAGTATCTTCCCTTCGGATTTTATTATTATATTCCCATATTTATGTATTCATGTTATGTTGAATCCACGCGCGCGCGCGTGCACACAAACATTCGTATACACATACACCATCATGTCATTTAAAAATTGAAAACTGTTATTTCTCGGATGACACTATGTCGAATGTCGCTTTAATTGAAAATATTCTGTTGATACTCTGATATTCTGCTGATATGAATTTTTCCTATTTCTGTTTAGATATCAGTGCCCAATTATATTTGCGATTATGAATATTCTACAGCTATATAATCATCATTCTTGCATATAAAAACTTCAAAAGAGTAGCACGCGCACATTAATTAAACATGATCATTTATAAAAAAAGCAAATAATTAATGTATCTAGCATGATTGAACGTATCTAACGTGTTGAATTGCACATTGAAAATTTCATACAAATGGAAAATATTGGATCCTCAAACAATTTGTATTTGCGCCACCAAGTTAATAATGAATGCTTATGTCGATGAGAATACGATGTGACGTCAACGATCGCGTAGCCTCGTTCAAAAACTATCTGCACATACATACGCGCTTTGTTCATTGTATTACAGAAATTAGTAAAATCGTTATGTACAATCCTTTCTTTTTATATACTGAAATATATAATTGCAATTTGCGACTAACGCGACATTGTAACTCCCGTATCGACATTCATTATTCTTATTTATACCTATGTAGCATACATAGTATCATATACCTATATTTTTATTGTTTTTTTTTGTTTTTATAACATAATCTGTCCTTTTCTCCCCTGTCAATAATGTTTTTCCCATATTTGAGCATTTATATCAATTACAACCCAAACTCTTTTTCGTCATCTTCCGGCCTTACGTCTCCGTACATCCAGATATTGCGATGGTTGTGCTTCGCATCTTCCTCAGCCTTCTTGTATTCTTCAAGCTGCAAATTAATATACACAAACGTATAAATATAAATTCTCATAATAATTCTTATCGATATAGATTAAACTACGAGACAAAATATAAAGTTGACTAACCAATTTAGTGAGCCTCCTATCCCGGTGCTTTTGAACGTGCAAAAATCCGTCAGAGATAAGCCCTTTCCCGATGTCCTCATTTGTGCTTGGGTGCATCAGTGTCACAGCAATTACGTTGCTGCTTAATTTATATTCGATATTTAACAGCAAAATTTTATCCAGTACATCTTCCTTAAATGCATCCACTGCCGCTCTCTTGTCATCAGTCTGCAAACAGTCATCAGTCTGCATTATCTGAGCATAACGACGTATATTTCGAAAAAAAGATTGTACAAAAATGTTACTTACATCGCTCGGAAGAGTTACACATGCGAGGGTGTACTCGTGGGCGTACGGTTTGTCGGTCGCGAAGCGCGCAGGCAGATCAGCGACCCGCGTAACGTTAAGGGTCTCTCTGTTACCGTAATCGATGTAGAATACGCTAACATTAGTGCCAGAGACCTTTTCTGTTTTCACGCGATACCACTGATCGTCGCCGCTGAATTTCGCGACCGCTAAATCTCCCCTGGTCGGTTTGTAAGCGCCAGGAAGTGGCGGATTAGCAGCTAACTCTTGACGCAATTGCAGAAGCATGTTCTCCAACAAGGTACCCTGATCCACAAACTGGGCGTAGAAGTGAAGATCATCGGTAACTTCGGAGATCACGACCTTCTGGTAATCGATCTTCCGCTCCTGCCCTTCCTTTTCATCCATAATCTTGTCGGTCTCCACTGGCGCTTCCACGCGATTCTTCCAAATCTATAAGATCAAATATTATATTTCTATTTCTTTCATTATCCAATTAATAGTAAGCACGTGTACTTACATTGAGTTTTTTTGCTTTTGCACGTTCCTCCGCAGCTTTAAGAGTTCTCGTAAGTTCTCCGGAGTCTGGGAAATTCACAACTTCAGCCAAACCTTCTTCAACCAGAGCGACGGACATATTGACGTCGTTCACTGTTAACCAGCCAATGAAACCGCTTAATTTTGTTTCTGTGTTCTCAATTTTAATCTCTACATCTCGTTGGAAACAATGTTCCTTGGTGAAAGCCAATGCTTTCTCGCCATATTCGTCAGCTTTTACTACTCCGCCGCCAGGCAATGTTCTTTGGCAACGCGGAGTTCTTATTCCAGCCAACACAAACGTAATAACGTAATCTTCCTTAGGAAGATAGAGTTTCAGACGCGAACCGCTCGTCACGAATTCAACAACCCCTCTAATTCCTTGCGCTCGCTTGAGCGAAGTCAAGAACGCCTTCGCTTTCGAAGGATCGTTCGAGAGATCCACTATTCTGTGAACTGGAATGTCTTTTTTTGCATGCAGTCCGTGCTGTGATTTCTCCGCTTTGCTCTCAGCGACCTGCAGAAGATTATAGTGCGAGGAACGCTGATCGTCATTCTGCCTGTACTTGATGACTCGTGCAAGACCGCGAGCGACCAATGCTTCTGCGATATTTCTGTCGACGTGATAAGAAAAGAGAAATGATTAATAATTTTTAGCAGTTCTTGATGTAAATCATTGAAAGTAACAGTAAACCTCTATTCTCTACTCTTTCTAATCTCTACTCTTACTTACGTTTTGCCAAAGGTTACAGTGCAGCACAATTTTTCCGGAAAGTTGTCCCTAGCCGGTTGCGTATAATCGACAACTACTTTTACGTTCTTCCTGATGAATTTCTCACGCAAAAATTCTCGCGCTTCCAACATCCATGGTATGTCATAAAGTGGTCTGAAATCTTTTGGCCGAGCAGTATTATTGCTGTCTTCGGTGTTCTTCTTCTCACGGGTGGGTGGTCGAATACTGCTCAGAAATACTTTCTTGTTCTCTCCATTTTGCGTTCGAATAATGAGCGCGTCCGCATTAATGATTTCCACAATGGTGCCGGTAAATTCAATCTGTGGACCGGACGGTTTGTAGTCTTTCCAAAGGCGCAAACGCGCCTCCTTCGCGGCCTTTTCGGCGAGATATAATTTCTCCGCACCAGCTCTACTGTTACTGATCGACCAATCTTGACATTTGGCGAAACCCTCGCTCAACAATATCTCGGCAATGTTTCCTAATATAAAAAGTACGATATACATAAACTCAATAGTTTCGAGTATCTAATTTTTAATATATTGATTGTCGTTAATTAATATGCCATGAATTATTTACCTTTAGGATGAATAATACTGCCGATGAAATTGTTATTGTTGACCGATTCTAGCACTATCTCGACATCCCTGTGTAAGAGTCGCGATTCCACAAAGTATCTGGCTTCGTCCGCGTAAGGATCGCCGACAGAATTTTCACGGCGCCCATTGGGCCAGCCAGGGCAACGAACTCCCGAGATCATCAATGTTATATTGTAGAAATCGGGCAAGAGGAATGCTTTGACGGTGGAGCCATCAAATATAAACTCAATCACCGCTTTGACAGGTTTCTTGCCGAATTTCTCTACCAATTTTCGAGGATCGTCGACGGTCCATTTGATATCGCGTATGTGCTCGGAGGTCGGCGAATCCGACCATTTTCCTTTCTTTGCAGCTTTTGCAATGTTCTCCAACTCGACCAATCGCTGCTGCTCGGCTGTAGGATTGCGGTTATCCTTTTTAACAGTCACCAGACCCTCGGATACCAAAGTTTCGATTACATTTTCGCCGTTTCTGTCTACGAAATAATAATTGCATTTAAATATAAAAATCAATTTTTCAAATTTTATCACATGTAATTATTGTGATTATACCTTTCCCTAACCAGACTGTTCCATATGTTCTAGCTGTATTGACCGACTTTTCGGTGGCAAATGTGACATCTTGACCAATCAACTTCCGACGTAAGAATTCCCTCGCTTCCCAAGCATACGGTTCATCTTTGGTTTCATCCATACTACAGAGATATATATATA
>NW_021851188.1:597381-609751 GCF_003651465.1 Formica exsecta
TATATATATATATATATATGTACAAGTTAGTATTTTATTATTTTCACAATTAAATTATTGTTTGCAAAATTATCAAATAAATAAGATGAAACGGACAAATGAGAGCTAACGCGCTAGATGAGGGGCGCCAAAAATATATTATTCCTTGTATGTGTAATTGGGTTTATTAGACGTTTCGCGGTCCAAATATTGGACCATTTTTAGTAATTGTATATAAATACAAAAATAAAAATAAATAAAATCAGAATATGAAAGAGACTTATATAAAAGGAGCGGGCGTATGTACTTTGACATAGTATAAATAATGTTAGGAGCGTGTCGAGCGAGCCGCATTTGTTAACAGTGACAATACTAATGATATGTGAATTTTCGAAACACGAAGATTACGATCGATATATAAACAGACATACATAATATTGCGGTGTCTTAAATTTTTTTCAATTTGTGTATTATTGATAAATATCTTTTGTCTATTTGATTTGTATCGTTGTGGAGTTAAACTATTTTTTTGTCATTTAATACAGTTTAAATCTCCACAACAATATAGATCAGTTAAACAAAAGATATTTACCTATAATAGACAACTTGAAAAAATGTAAACTATCTTTTCGTCATTTAATAAAGTTTAAATCTCCACAACAATACAGATCAGTTAGACAAAAGATATTTATCAATAATAGACAACTTGAAAAAAATTTAAGTCATCGCAATATTATGTATGTCTGTTTATACCTCCACTGTGTAACCTTCGTGTTTTGAAAATTCACATATCATTAGTATTATCACCGTTGACAAGTGCGGTTCGTTCGACACGCTCCTAACATTATTTATACTCCTATGTCAAAGTACATACGTCCAAAGTACATACGTTCTTCTATGTAAGTCTCTTTTATATTATATTTGTATACAATTACTAAAGATGGTCCAATATTCGGACTGAACGTCTAATAAACACAATTAATTACACATATGAGAAATAATATATTTTTGGCGTTCCTCATCCAGCGCGTTGACTCTCGTTTGCCTATCTCATCTTATTTATTTGTGGATATTCATTATTTAGAGCTTAATATACTAAGTTATCTTAAAATTATTAAAATTGCTTATAATTTATGTATATATACAGGATGCTAAATTTCAAACGTAACAGGCCGAATATCTCGATAACTAAATGAAATGTCGAGGTCCGGTTTTTTTTACGCGTCCATCCAAAGTCAAATTCTTTTTATCAAAATCTGTCCGCCTCGAAATAATACAGCTTAAAAAAATCGGACTTCAATATTTCATTTAGTTATTCGGCCTGTTATGTCTGAAATTTATCATCCTGTATATATATAGGATTTAGAAATAATTTTAAAGAATCTTTACGAGTAAAAATTTTGTATTTATATCTAAATGTTATGACTGTATATATACCTATCATTTCCTTTCCAACGTTCTAATTTTGGAGCAGTAATGTTGCACAAAGTAATTGTTACTTCAGGTGGAGGACCTCCCATAGGCTGTCCACGGATAACAACAGTATCTCCAGATGTCACCTTTGGAAGGAAAATTTAGCGTCATGAAAAAAATCTAGGTACTCCAGAAATATTTAACACTATATGATTTATTGAATGAGAATATTTATTACGCAATTGTTAATAATTTTCATAGAACTTTTCCAAGTTATAACAAACTCTTAGCAAAAATATTTGACTAAAGAAGTAAAGAGAGTAAAGGAAGAGATAAGGAAGCAAAATAAAAACATTATATTAAGTATTCTCATTAATGTTTTACAAATATGTGATACAATGCTTCAAAGCACATGGAACGTCACCAGGGTTGCCAGACTTCAGTTTTTAGTCTTTAGACGAAAAATAGAAAAACTCCCAACCGTTCTCAATCAGATTTTTTTTTCTTTTTTGTATACATTCCTACAATTTCACGTTTCTGACCACACTATTTATTTTGTAACCATCATTTATGTGCTTGTTTGATTATGCAATCTTTCTTTCTTTTTTTTTAGATAATCTCTGGACGAGCCATTATACCGACCTGACAACCCTGAAAATGCCGCTAAGATGATACTTCAGATATCGTAACCATATGTTCTATAGCCTGTTTCCTGCCAGCTGGGCGAGCAGACAAGAAGTCAACATCACACGGCGGCAATAACGAGTCACAAGAATCGCTGACGAAACACGCGTGAATTCATCGCAATAGGCCGGCATGATCCGCGGTGTGAATTCTCACCTGTTTCACCACTCCATTTCTCAATTTTACTGGTGCCTGAGGTGCGCTCATGATGCGTTCCACAATGTTCTCCGAAGAAATGGAATTTCGCAGTTAACGTCGATTCTATTAGCGCTCCACTCGTGCGCTCTCGGATCCAATTATGTATAGCTGCAGCTCGAGTTCTGTGAGATAATTTATCGCTCCTCTTGTGTATTATTATTAAAAATACGCGAGACTACGCTCAGGAGTAAATTGACATGTTGGGCTGTAATACGGTCAGAGAAGCAAAGACTGGCGGTCACTCACGCTTTCCACGTATCATGCGGAGTAGTAGTTGTCCGGCACGAGCGCAATCTACATCAAAAACACGCTGAGAAATTCGTTTGATTTGGTGGTGATGTGGCAACACGCGACATACAGCACGCGGCACGGTGTCGCACCCTATGCTGCGACTTCGAGCTTCGAGCTTCGAGCTTCGAGCCTCGAGCCGTCGAGCACGAGAAGAGGTAGCGAGAAATTGAATCGAAATGATCGAAATCGTATGTAGATCGAACGAATCATTTCTTTTAACTGCATTATCAACGACATTATTATTAAAGACGACCAACCACGAACAATTTTCGTGACTATCAAGGGAGCTTACTAATTCTATTTTTTTTAATCAAAAAAATTTTTTTTTTATGCTTTCTAATAAGAAAATAGGATATCCTTCGATCCTTTTTTCAATGCCCGAATATATATTTAATTTATAATATATATTTTATTTCGTTTCAAATGCAAAGAATTCTAGGAAGTGCGAGTAAAACGAACAGACCTTCGATATCACACAATTGGATATCAAATAGAGAACTTTGAAGGCTTGAAAATTTTTCTACTTGGTAGCCAATTGTGTGACATTATGTTTATATATATTTCTTGTTAAAAAGCTCCCTAAACGTGAATATTTTAGCTTAGTCAGCTATTATTCTATTATTGAATATATCGATCTTTTATATAGCTGTTTGAAGAATAACAAATACGAAATGTTTTACCCCATATCAAATCTACTATTATGTCACTGACAATGCTACTTATATTCACAATAGAGCGTAGAGAGTTTTCCTAATACACGCTAATAAAGTTGACAGACTTTAGTAATATTAATAAGTGAAAACAATCTAATTTATCATCGCACATATCAGTCTTTAATATCATTTCAAACTCACAAAATCTTCATATACAGACATGTATAATTTTCATTCATTCGTTTTTGAAATGAACGAATTAAATTTTAAGTACAATTTTGTGTGTGATAAGTTTGGAATTTATATTCTCTTAGTGAATGTATTAGCCATAGATATTAAAATTATCTTTAACAAGCTTTCAACTAAAATATTATAAAAATTTCGACATATCTATAATATATCTTGTTTAGCATTGCAATGAGATATGAACACTAATAATCGTATGGTATTTCAGTGTAATTATGTGAACAGTATAATTTTTTCTCTTATCTATTACATTTTTCTATATATCCTACGATGATTATATTCTAGCGCATGTTCTTTGACTTGAACAAAGAAATGGAAAAGATGGGAAAGATGCAATCACCAACGAGGTGATATAATAATAAATATTTTAATATTTGTATCTTTTTATCTTCCACATAGAATTCTATAAATAGTTGTAAACTTAGAAAAACATGATATTTAATCATTTTATTGATGGAAATATTAATGCTATTTATAAAGTTTAAAATATCCATAATTTCCTCATCAAGAAAGGGAAAAATAAAGCATACTTAATATTTAAAGCATAATTAAATAGAACAATCTTTCTTATTTTTCTAGTTTTAAAATCCATAGAAAATGAGACTTTTACTTAATCTTAAAGTAAAAATTTTACTTAAGTTTAACTTGAAATTAAGTTTAAAATAAAAGAATTTTTACTTGAAAATTGTTATTTAATTTTACTTTAATTTTTCTCATTTTCGACGAGAAAAGTATTTTGTAAGAATATTTTGAACTTTAAATAGAATTAATATTTATTTAATATTTTTTTTTGTTTTTTAAATACAAATTTATATCTGTTTTTCGAATTTATATCTATTTGTAGGATTCTATGTGGAAGATAATAAAAAGTTGCAATATCTTATAACTATTTTCATGTTAAAAAAAAAAAAACGCTAAATATTTTTTTGTATTTTTTTATGGATGGATGAATCTAAATAAGAACTTAATACATAAATCTTAATCTACTTCTTCCATCCTCGACGCTTCTTCCGCATCACCCTCCAACGTCGGTACTTCCGTCTCCATCTTTTCATCTTCGGGAGTCGGCGTATCCTCATCATCAAAGCCCAAACCGAGTTTGATCATCCTGTATATTCTGGATGCGTGAACCTGAGGATCCTCGAGGGCGAAACCAGATGACAGGAGAGCAGTCTCGAACAGCAACATGACTAGATCTTTAACAGACTTATCGTGCTTATCAGCTTCAGCCTTTTGCCTCAAATTCTCCATGATAGGATGATCGGGATTGATCTCCAAATGCTTTTTCGCGGCCATGTATCCCATGGTGGATGTATCTCGGAGAGCTTGCGCCTTCATGATCCTTTCCATATTCGCCGTCCAACCATACTGTGACGTGACGATACAGCAAGGCGAATCGACCAATCTGTTGGATACAACTACCTTTTCGACTTTTTTGTCCAAGATATCCTTCATGACTTTGCAAAGGTTCTCGAACTTGGCCTTGTCTTCCTCGCGCTTCTTCTTTTCCTCCTCATCCTCTGGCAATTCCAAGCCCTCCTTTGTGACTGATACCAACTGCTTTCCATCAAATTCCTTCAACTGCTGGACGACGTACTCATCAATAGGTTCAGTCATATAGACGACCTCGAAACCGCGCTTCTTTACGCGCTCCACAAATGAGCTGTTGGCGACCTGCTCCCTACTCTCGCCAGTGATGTAGTAAATGTGCTTCTGGCTATCTTTCATCCTGCCGACGTAATCTTTAAGCGAACACATTTCGTCACCAGATGCAGAAGTGTGATAGCGCAGCAACTCTGAAAGCTTCTTCCTGTTTTGGCTGTCCTCATGGATACCCAGTTTCAGATTCTTGCTGAATTGCTCATAGCACTTCTTATAGTTCTCCTTATCCTCCGCCAATTCTTCAAAGAGCTCCAAGCACTTCTTAACAAGATTTTTCCTGATAACTTTCAAGATCTTATTCTGTTGCAACATTTCACGAGAGATATTCAAAGGCAGATCTTCGCTGTCTACAACACCTTTGATGAAGTTCAGATACTCAGGAATCAAGTCTTCGCAGTTGTCCATGATGAAGACACGTCGTACATACAACTTGATGTTGTTCTTCCTCTTCTTGTTCTCAAACAGATCAAATGGTGCACGACGTGGAATAAACAGCAGCGCTCTGAATTCCAACTGCCCCTCTACAGAGAAATGTTTCACAGCTAAGTGATCTTCCCAATCATTGGTCAAGCTCTTGTAGAATTCACCATACTCTTCCTGCGTAATGTCATCTGGATTCCTTGTCCAGATTGGTTTCGTCTTGTTCAATTCCTCGTCTTCAGTGTACTTCTCCTTGATAGTCTTCTTCTTCTTCTTTTTCTCATCTTTGGGTTTATCCTCTTCCTCATCCTCACCGACATCTTCGATCTTTGGCTTTTCGTCTTCAGTCTCGCCCTCCTTTGCAGGTTCCTCCTCCTCATCCTCGCTCAGTTCCTTATCACGCTCCTTCTCTACAACGAGCTTGATGGGATAGCCAATGAATTGAGAATGTTTCTTTACAATCTCCTTGATTTTTGATTCCTCCAAATATTCCGTTTGATCTTCCTTGATGTGCAAGATAATCTTTGTGCCTCGTCCAATGGGTTCGCCATTGTCAGGACGAACAGTGAATGAACCTCCAGCGGCAGATTCCCACAAGTATTGCTCATCGTCATTGTGCTTCGAGATTACAGTGACTTTGTCAGCCACGAGATACGCCGAGTAGAAACCTACACCAAACTGTCCAATCATGGAAATATCAGCACCTGCCTGCAAGGCTTCCATGAATGCCTTTGTACCAGACTTGGCAATAGTACCCAGATTGTTTACAAGATCAGCTTTGGTCATACCAATGCCACTGTAAAAAAAAAAAAAAAAAAAAAAATTTAAAAATTACTTCATCAATATACATTGTGTACATGTACATCTCTATAGAAAATTGATACTTACGAATCAAGAATTGTCAAGGTACGGTCATTTTTGTTTGGTACAATCTTAATGAACAGTTCCTTGCATGTATCCAGCTTGGATGGGTCTGTGAGAGATTCATATCGTATTTTGTCCAATGCCTAGACAAATTTATGAAAAAATTAGTACTGTATTATTAACAAGGTTCGATTTTTCATTACACATCGAAATTTATACAAATATTTTTAATAATGCTTTTCATAAACTTCCAAATATATATAATAAAAAAGAGAATGTTCTCACAAAATTTTCTTTCGGATTAAAATATAACTACAACGCGTTTATCAAAATTTAATAAAATATAAAATTATCACGTGCATTAAAATAATTTCGAGTAAAGAAATGCGAAAATGGGGCACGATGATCATTGATTTTTTTTTTTTTTTTATCGATAATATATAAGCCACTTACATCGGACGAATTGGAGATCAATTCTCGGATGAATATTTCCTTGTTCGAGTAGAAGGTATTAATAATCAGGCTCATCAACTGAGCGATCTCGGCCTGGAAGGCGAAGGTCTCAACATCGTTAGCATCCGCCATGCTTACGTCCTCTGGCATCTTTTTCAGTTTATTATTTAACTGATGTTAGACAGATGTTGATCACAGCTGAATTAAAAGCACACGAATGCACTTGCGTCGTAATCGCAGTCCTTATTCGAGAAGAAGACGAGCTCGACGAGAGAAAATTTCCTTGGAGCAGCGACGCGTCCTCCACGCGGTCACTTTGAAGAGTATTGAATAGTGGCGCGCAGCAGCTGCTTTTATCGAGTCCTGAAGATTCTAGAATGTTTGAGAACGGAAGCCCGCCCGGCTTCTAGAAGCTTCTATCAAGTTAGCTCCTCGAGGCCGTTTGGGGGCAGGAAATTACGACGCTAATGTTAATTATATTGTTGCACAATTTCGAGAGTCAATTAATACGACACGTCGCGTGTAATTTTCCGAACAACGCGCGTTCGCTTGTATCGATTCGTAGCTTCAGTCCCGCGACTAGCGTGGTAACAGGAAATGACGACATCTTCCTGGCGTCTAGAACCATCGCGATAGCTCGAAACATGCTTTTCGAATAAACGTTCGGGTGCGAGCGCGTGCGCGGCGTTGCCTGTGTGTCGTCTGTGTGCGTGCGTCCACGCACGTGTAATCGACCGCGTTTTGGCGTTCAAGGATTCCAGTATTTTCTGTTTAACGTATCAAGGAATCATCTAGGCGTTTCATACGCTTTGAAAACGCAATCTTGCATTGTCTGAGAATATTTTTTTACCCAGACTTTTTTTGTCAAAGAATTCAGAGACTTATCAGAGAATTTTTTATACATGAACGTAGGTGAAATTAATTTATTTTTGCATAGTAATTAAGTTATGATTCATGCAGTTTTCAAGCTACATATTTATATGATTATTCACGAGCATCCTCGCGATTCCTGATATTTCATATATTTCTCGAAAACAGTTTCTATTTTATTGATACGATCGACCTTGTGGCATTTCTTTATCTCTACATAATAAATATTTGCCATGAATTGTATTTATTCTTGACATGTATGCGAATTGAGTCGAAACGTTGATTTTATTACGGCACATTGAATCATTTACTTCAGTAACGAAAGTATCAGAATTAGATGTACACGGAGAGAGAGTGTGTCTCATCGTTTATGTTTATGCATATTTCACGTTCCATTGTTACGTAGCATCCGTGTGAACGCGTTTTTGCAGATTCATGGATCCCGGAATACTTTCCAGACTGATCCCTCAGAACAAAGAGCATGTACGACCCGCCTGCAAAAAATGCGGATACGCCGGACACTTAACCTATCAATGTCGCAATTTTATCAAAATCGATCCCAACAAGGAGATCGTGCTGGACGTCAGTAGCACGAGCTCGGACAGCGACGAGAATTATGTAACCCCGTTGACAGAATTACGGGAACGTGAATTGAAGAAGAAGCTGAAGGAGGCTAAGAAAAAGCGCAAGGAGAAGAAGTCCAAGAAGAAGCGTAAGAAACGCGAGAGGTCGGACAGCAGTGACAGCGAGTCCGAGTCAGAAGCGTCCAGCGAGGAAGAAAAGAGACATAAACATAAAAAGAAAAAGAAAAGCTCCAAACATAAGAAACGTAAGAAGCATAAAAAGGACAGTTCATCCGAGAGCAATGAGGACAGTGATAAAAAATAAATTGTGATCGTGAGTTATGAGCCAATCCTTCCAGTTCATTCCAATTTATTCTATCATTGAATATTAAACGTTGAATGATTATGACTTTTTGTCATTATATATGCATCTCCTTCTTACATATACTGACTCAGCACATGTAACACGAATATTTTTCCATATATAAAAGACGAAGAATACGTTTGTAATATTTTGATGTAAACTCTTTCAGTGATTGCCTCAAAAACTGCATCTATCCTACAAAATATCGATTATTTCACGAAAACGTGCTCTTTTACATTTTTCATCAATTTATTTTAATCTCATTGATCTCTAATTGTAAATTTAATTGACCTTTTTTTCTTCGTATTTCGAATTTACAATAAAGGCGACATGACAATAGGCAAAATAAACGGATTTTTATTCGTCTTGCTTGGACTCCGTACAACATCATGGTAATCTGTTTTCTAGGCTCATGGCGGCTGAAAGAATCCAAGCATCGGATTGGTCTACGAGCTAAAATTACTGCACGTGTCAACCAATCGGGTGGATTTAGATGACGCTACGCCATTTTTTATTGATCCGCTATATTCATCATCACATACTGCTCGAGGAAATATAGACAAAAGATTTTCTTGAAGGAGAGAAGAATTATTTTGCGAATTATTAATAACAATGACGCGACATGCGAGGAATTGTACTGCGGGTGCAGTGTACACGTATCACGAGAAAAAGAAAGATGCTGCGGCATCAGGTTATGGTACTAACACTCAACGAGTGGGTAAAGATTCTGTCAAGGATTTCGACTGCTGTTGCTTGACTCTACAACCTTGTAGGAATCCAGTAATAACGTACGTATCTTATGGAATATATATATTTGCATATTTCTGCTTAGGTGAATATTTTTGTCATAATCTATGTTGTTGTTACAGAAAGGATGGCTATCTATTTGATAAAGAGTCGATACTGGAATATATTTTGACTAAAAAGAGGGAATATACAAGAAAATTAAAGGAGTATGAAAAGCAGAAGCAGAAAAAGGAGGTGAGCAAGTTGTACGGTCATTAAAAAGTTTAACTAGTTAATACAGTATTTATATTGTTATTGATATATTTGTTACAGGAACAGTTGCAAGAACAAACTGCTAATGAAGAATTGAAGAAGCTGCAGAATTTTCTGAAAGATGAAAAAACTATTGTATCAAATGGTTTGAGCACAACGGACGGAGTTTCTGTATCTAATATGAAAAATGGCAAAGACAAAGTGTTACCAAGCTTCTGGATACCTTCTAAGACACCGGAAGCAACGGAAACCTCCTTACAGAAGCCTGACAAGACTATCTATTGTCCTGTCAGTGGAAATCCATTGAAAGTGAAAGATTTGATTCCTATAAAATTCACACAAGTTAAGGATCCAGATGACAAGAGATCGCTTATCGTCAAACAAGCACGATACATGTGTCCCATTACACATGACATCCTGGGCAACAATGTGCCTTGCGCTGCGATAAAGACAACGTAAGGGAAATGAATTTCTACATTCTTTTACAAGTCGCAAATATTAATTTCATTATGTTATTGCTGTTTAAATATTTTTTGTTTATAGCGGCGATGTGGTCACTATGGAATGTGTGGAAAAATTAATAAAAAAAGACTGGATTAATCCCTTGGACAATTCTAAACTAACGCCATCTGATATTATCCTTTTACAAAGAGTAAGTAATATAAATAACATATAATATTGAGAGCATTAATATATATATATATATATAATTAAAAAATATATCCACGTCTGTCATTTCTCAGGGTGGTACTGGTTATGCATCTGTTAATGACTCATTAGAGGGTAAGCACGAAAGACCGGTGTTGCAGGCGTGAGGGGCAATTTGTATAACTTTATGGTAAATAAGTTTTTCAGGTGTAATTAAGGATGTACAAATTTGAATGTAGATAAAAATCTGCAAATTAATTAAGCATTAATTATTATTTATGTATTTTATTTAATACATTTATTTTCAAATAAAATATGTTCAAACATTACAAGCATTAGCGTTCTTATATATATATATATTGGGTATATATATATGTTTGAGAAATATGATATAATTTAGTTCAATTAATAGTATATAGGGAGCACATTGTAAAATACACGAATGTATATACATATAAAACATATAATGCTATCATTAATATGCGCGATTTTATGGGATAATATTTATGAGAATATTTAATTGTTAAAATTCAAATTTACATTAAGAAAAATACAAATCATCTCGGGATCTTGTGCACTTGACTAAAATAAAATAAATATACATTCAGGCAAAGAAGATTCCGAATTGATTTTCTTTTACACACAGAAAAAAAAAGGATTAAAATAAAGTATAGAAATATCAAATTATAATTTTATCATAATGCTGATCGTTTCAATATTTTCATATTTGTAGCGACAAAATGGAGTTATATGATGGAATGCGTCTGAAAAAATATCATAGAAAAAAAACGAGCTGAGAGAGAAAGAGAGACTTTCGAAGAAACCCTTCCTCCCCATCTTTCACCGAATAATTCCAGGATGTCGGCGTGCTTTGAAGTCGGCGGCGGACGGGGACAGTGGCGCCATCTCGGTAGAGGAGAAACACGCGCGCTCCGCCGGGTAAGCGGCAATCTTCGAGACGACGGTTGGACGATTCGTTGGTCGGATCGGCGCGCGCGTTCGAAAGACGGTGCGTTACGTGCGTGCGTGTATTTTCGCACGGTTTCGCGCTCAAACGTTACGGAGCGCGAAAGCGAGCTTCGTCGCCGGTGTGTCATGTGGATTTACGCTGCGCGGAGGACACTCGGAGCGATTCGGGAACACCGAACGGCGACATCGACGACGGCGGTGAGGTGAGTGCGTTCCCCGCGTTCAACTTTCGCGATTCCCGGAACGGGAATCGGCGGCGGCCCGCGAATCATCGCGACCCGAGTTATCGCGCGACGCAAAAGTGCCTCCGGCGCGTGTGTCCATTGTTCGCAATAATAAAGTTACGCGGAAGCAGTTTTATTCGCGGAATCAATCTCGGAGCGCGGCGACGATTTTCCTTCGCGTTTTCATCTATCGCGACGGATAATTATGATACTCGCAGCCGACGATATAAATACGTAAGTAGGACATGTAAATACATCGATTGTGTGGGATATAAAGTAGCCGGGGTGGAAGAGAATCTCGCGAGCGCATTTAACTCTGCATAATTTGATTATCCGTACATCGTCAGCTGTTTTATACACGCTGATATATGTGACAGAAGCTTCTGAAAGATATTATAAAAGCCCCGTTAAAAGGAAACGTTCTGATCCTTCAAGATGGCGTTTTTTTTTCGCGTCTCTTTTTTAAACATCTTTTATTTTAAACTTTCGCGTTCAAAACATTTCCTTATATATCAATTCGCAATCTTGACGCAATTTTAACAGAATCAACGTTTCTGGCGAATTATATTCATCGGTCCCTTCTTTCTTTCGAACAACTGCGAAGTTAGTCGAGTAAAAAAAAGCGCGGGAAAGCGCGAGTTCTCCGCGATAGCGAGACAACACGAGTATCATCTGACATGACACGTATGACACGCACGTAATGGACAAGATCGAGCGAAACAATTCGAAATCAACTTCCACGATGCCGTTCGTTCTATCGATTGCGCAAAGATATGACGTTCGGGGTATTTCTTTTTAATACGTCGCTCGACTGGTGCTTATCATCCGTTCAATTTGCAAACCCGCGCAATTGAAGCGAGCGAGCGGTTC
>NW_021851188.1:609869-625156 GCF_003651465.1 Formica exsecta
CGGTTCAATGGCTCAAGAAACTGAAGGCGACACATATCACGTCGCACACAGTAGTTCGTAGACGATGATATAACGTGCCGGGTCGCGTCGCGACGCGGCTCTTATCGCATGCACGCGTACGCACACACGTGCAGAAACGCGCGTAGTGTACTCGACTCGTAAACTTACGGGCACGCACACGCTGCGCGCCCGTATTATGCATGCACTTTGCATACAGAATCCGTCCCGGAAATCCAGGCTTTTCTAAACAATGTGTGTGCGTACGGGGGTAGATTTTAAGAGATAGATTTCAAGTCCGTCCTTGCTCTCGATTGGAAATTGCTTTTACGATAACTTCTGAGAGACGTACGAGAACGAAATGCTTTTTACGCCGATTAAACTCGAGCGAGAGTTAATGAATGAGAGAGAGAGAGAGAGAGAGAGAAATTTTAAAGAGGAAATTACTTTAATTGAATATTAATTTGTAACTTGTGTGTATTATACAGATAAACGATACTGAAATACTTGGAGATAATGTAATAATCCATATCACTTTGAAGATAATTAAAATTCGGATAATTAAGCTCTTCGATTTTCTAAACAGTTTATCATTAACACTTGACCCATGCTCATTTAGGAATATTCTCGCAAGAAAAACGCAAATCGACGTGTCATGTCGCTCTGAATGTATTCGACCGATATCACGGAATATATAAGTGAAAAATTATGCCATGCATATCAGTTAGCTTGTTGCATAATGGTTAAAAACGATGAGATACAAAGAACTAAGCGGGGATACGATTATATAAGCAGCAAACCAGTTGTGAAAAGCTCGGAAAAATATATTTTATACGAGAAATTTTATAGCTCTCGCGTGAGCGAGCGTTGATTTTATTTTAAAAGGAAATTTTATTTTTATCCAAAAATCTATTAATACGATATATGTAGATGTATTCAATAATTTTCCGATGACGTTTTTCATTTCTTTTAGGCTAACACGAACAATATTCTTTCTCCAACACAGTATCTTAGTTCCTTAATATTTTTTTACTAACTTGACTCGGTTTTTTATAAAGATAATTAACGTTATACACGTATTCTACATATTATCTATTACATCGATCTGTTACGTCACAGAAATTCACAGAACGGCTTGAAGAACGATTCTTTCCATTACAGAGCGACGATATGGGTACTTGACCGGTAGATTCCGTATCTTTTATACATTCATCTGCTTTGATTCTTCAGCGAGCTCTCTAATACCTGAGATATCGAATTGTGTAAAGTGTAAAGTTCGCGCACAATTAAACGACGAATAAGATTTCCATTTAAAACTTAAT
Source organism: Formica exsecta (assembly GCF_003651465.1). Taxonomy (NCBI): domain Eukaryota; kingdom Metazoa; phylum Arthropoda; class Insecta; order Hymenoptera; family Formicidae; genus Formica; species Formica exsecta. The sequence continues at coordinate 611,189 of NW_021851188.1, forward strand.
AAAAAAAGACATTTATTTTTAATAATTTATATTTCAAAAACACTATCAATTTCTTCATATTTTCGCATATTTAAACTCAATTGATCAACGCGCGTGCACGACGCTGTATTACAGATTTATATCGTGTTAAGGTTTGAAATTATGAGACATATATGCTCTGCGTGCGATATACACATATCTATATCGATACAATCGTGATATGAATGTACTTTCACCGCGTGCGACCGATATCGCGCTTGCATCCGCGAACCTGGACGATTTTTCCGACCTACGCGCATTACCCTAAGAAGCAGATTACTTATTCAAGGTTGGTCGGGGAAGCCATCGTCCACGCTGGCAGCCTCGCAAGTGTAATCGATGATTCAGTTTTCCCGGCCGTCTCTCCGCTCTCGCGATTCCGCGCCGTCTCTCGGGCCGATCTCGTTACGTAACATTTCGCGATCCGAACGTACGGATCGTTTCAATCGTGACCGACTGACAAAGAAAAGTATTATCGAAAGCGCGATTACTACGCGCGTTACTCCAAGTTGTGTTATACACGTGACACGACTATCGCTCGCGTAAGAATCGCGATCGTTTCATACGATCGAGATACTTTGCGTGATCGAAGACGCGAAGATGCGAGAGATGCATCGGCGAGTCAACTTTTACGCATCGAATGAATACGGAAGATTTCGGCGGGAATCGATTGCCGTGGAATCGTGCAAATCGGAATGCGATCGGTCTTAAATCCGAATGTAGGGTCTTAGGTGTCTTGCACACGAGTCGCGGAAGGGGCCGCCTCCCGGTGGGAAAATGACCGCCGCCGCGCCGTGCTCGAGAATTGCTTTGATATGAGGTAATGCGCACCGCGAAACACGCAAGAAACATTACGTAACGTTTAAAGTGTGTATGTGCGACGGCGGCGACCGCGATCGGTGTATATTGCTTATAGTATGTTTATTAAAGAGCGCGCGCGCGAGAGAGAGAGAGAGAGAGAGATCTCGTGGTTTCCGCCGTAAAGAAACTCGGCTGGCTCGAATTCCAAACGTTCGCGGTGACGGATTCCGATCGGTGGCTAATAGTTTATAGGGGCAATTAGCCGTAAACGCCGTGATTTAAACTCCGTCTCTGAAACGCGCATTGTTTGAAGAACGTTCGCTTTAAGGATCTCAAGAACCCGCGTTTTATTCCGGAAAATCTAGTCTTAATTTTTGTGAAATAATATATGCAGATATATTTATTATATTATATATAAATAATTTAACAATTAATTATATATAAAATATATAAAATTAAAACTCTTGTTCTTTTATATTCTCTCTTTCTCTAATAATAATTTTTATTTTATGATTTAAGTTGAACACGCTATTTTTCGAATTGTCAGAGCGTGGTCAGTTTTCTCTATCATTCATATATGCAGTGAGCTGGATGCCCGTAGGGGGAGATATAAATTCCGGCTAGCCGCGAACTGCATCACACACATACACACAGGTCTGAAAAGGTCAAAGTATTTCAAATGCAAATCGCATTACGCTCGTAAGGGTACATAATACCGGCCAGTAAATGCGGGACGCGAATCCAGCCGGCTTTTCCGTTGAAGTCCACGCGGCTCCGCGCACGCGGTAATTATTTTTGCGCGGGGAACATAAAATGTAATTTTGGATTGCGCGTTTTCCCGCATGCGATAAACGTGCGCATGTTGCGGCCGCTCTAACGTCATGTAAGAATGCACGTGTCCACTTCATCGAAATTGCTCTCCCGTAATCAGCGCGGGACAATGATCTGAAATTACTTTTTCAATCATACGTCTCCTATCGGTAACAATATATATTCATAACATCGCAAGCATTCAATTGTCGACAGGTGTCCTTGCGAGGCTGCGCGATGATTATACGGGTTCAGCGATACTTTTCTTCTTTTCTTTTCGTAGATCATTATTTGTTGTGCAAATGCAACGAGCCGTGTTGGGTCGATTAGTAGTGAGTACGTGGTATTAATCCAGAAAAAGCGCGCGATTAAAATTTACATAACGAAATCATTGCGAATGTTACGTTACGGCCTTGATTGCGTGTGTGCGTGCGTGTTTTTACGTCACAGGTCAAGCGCATGAAGACGACGTGTCGGATATCGGTGCATCGCACTTCGGTGGCCGGGGATTACGTAACTGTGCATTGATAAGGAAATAAGCGAGTCAGTTTGCCTTGACATTGGCGACTCGCGAGCGCGATCCGGCTGTTTTTGTCAAAGATCGGTATTCGTAACGATCTTCTCACCGATGTATTCTTAGCCACTTACGCGAAAATCAACGTACACGTGATACACTTTTGAGCAGGCTGATAAATATTGCCATATTTCTTCTTCCCTATATTGCTTATCCCGCGAGAATATTACACAATATCATTTTTATCTCGCGTTATCTTTGTTTCTAAAGTTGCTTAGGGTTCATATTTTTAACGCTAAGTATTTTTTTTTGCTTTGCGACATAATCGGGACTTTTCCTCTTTCATGGTTTCTCCCTCATTTATTAAATCCGATAGAAGAACGATAAAGATTTGATTCGATCGCTTTCTGAGCACAGGTGTGCGATTTGCACGTTTCTACATGAGGGATGCTAACAAATTGCCGCCACCATCTGTGACATTTTCGTTCTCTCTACATTTGTTATAAACTTTTTCTCTGAACTGTCTCTCGTGGGATCTTAAACGATCATATGACGTAATAATCGTTAATGAAGATTACTAATACGTATGCGATATTTTTTTAATTAATACTTCTAATTAATACTTCTATATCGCAATATATTTACAGCTATAGATTATACGTAAAGTAATAATTATATCACTATTGCGCGGTTTATGCTTGTGAAAAAATTTTGTCGTATTATTCAAAACCATATATCTCTCCTCTAATTTCTCCAGGAATCATTTTCGATAGATCGATATTGAATCTCTTCTTGCGTTAATAATATCCTAAACCGGGACAAGCACAGGGCCAGCACAGGTAGGGGCTGTTTTTGTAATTCGTTGATACGATGATAGGGGATGTCGCCGGCAATGCATAATCTGTCAAGCACAGACGCTGATAATAAGTTTACATAATACATATACGTGGTTAAATTATTGCATATTCTGTACTGCCCGCTTACATAACTGGAATTTAATTGCACTACTTGCAGAAAAGTGTGTTAACACTACGTATTCGTGCTTAAAGGGTGCATCCTTTCGAAAGCTTCGCCGGATTAGATACAATATATTTTAATCTTTCCTTTAGCGAAGTAGGAATTTTCAATTAACTCGTAAGAAATTATATTTTAATCATGCATTTTCTTTTTTATAGATACCGATACTATGAGGCCTCACGAATGGATGTGTAACACGTCCCGAAACAGATTCGAAGGTACGATTATCGCTTACTTTCAATCTTTATTTAGCACCCCAAGAAAAATGATTAAAAAATTATTTAAAAAATATATATATGCTTTTTATTTATGAACAATAAATATATTATGTGGATTAAAAATTAATTGTCTAAAGTGCTCGCGTATTATATCCATTGATAAAAAAATAGAGATCCCTTTACGCCGTCACACATGGAGAATCAATCCTCTTCAAAGGCGCAGATGCTCGTTGTGATGTGACAATGAAAAATAAAGTCCTAACAAGCGCTCGTTGCACCTCATATGACGCTTATACCTCGTTATTATGCTCGTATTGTGTGCATCGAATCATTAATATAATTCCAGGAAGCGCAATATATTTTTTTTTATAATATAATTTTACAATAGGCAAATTGTATTAGATTTGCAAATAAATTCTGCCATCCTTTCGATTAATTTATACGATTTCGATAATTTATACGAGCATTAACATCAATCCTTATTGCAAATTACATGTATTTCGAGCAAACAGATGTCTTATCGGTATTTATTTTTTCTCTATCCTATTTTTCTTTTTATCTATGAAATATCGTTAGTTTCCTCTCGCACGCGTTATTGCTGAATCTTAATTTACTTCGTAATTCGCCGTCTTGTTCATTTGAGCGTAAAGTTTACTCATCTTGTTCCTTTCGCGTCTCGATGCACAAACGATAAATCGTCAGAGACGATGGGCGTCCAATTATAAAAATTCGCGCGACCAGTGAATCAATTAAGATTTAATAATTCTTTTCGCGATGATTTTGCTTCCAGGCACTGGTACGGTCCAGCCAAATGAATGGACGTATGGAAGGGCTCGATACGAATCTAAAGGTAAGATTATTATCGCTGTACTTTGTTAATTATTTTCATGTTTTAATTGTCAAATAAATTAACATCTTTTCCTTGATCACGATAATACATTAGAGAATTGAAATTATTAAGGGAGAGATAATAAGAGTGATATGAGCGTTATAGCGTTGTCGCTAGATGTTACATGGCTATAGAATGACACAATGATTGTAGTTGTTTCTGAGAAAGTATTGTATTACGAGAGAAGACGGTCAGTGTCAGTTTACCAATCAATGTCGAAAAACGAATTCCGGAATCGCCGGTCAATTCGGAATTTGAGGATATAACCGATATTCTCGGCGGTAATCGAAGTAAGTTGACACTCAAATACGAGAGAAGTACGAAGAATACAAGCGATTTCAATGCGATCTCAATTATACCCGACGCGCCAATGTTAATGACGTTACGTCAATTATGCCGTCTCGCGATTTCTTAATCGTAGCTTGATTGATAGTATAATGAGATGGTTCAGTTTCGATGTAGGTGTTGTTATAAACGCGTTTGTTTTATTGAAAAGATATCGGTATACATTTTTGAATATTTAATGAATATGCAAAGAAAAATATAATTACACGCGTGTATTAATTATACATGTGTAAAAACATACGATCAGAAATTACATTTATGTTGTTTTAAGAAAAAAAAATGATTTTTTTTTAGTATATTTAATAAAAAAAGATATATTCCAATTCTTTTTCATATTGAATAGGGGCCTGATATATACATAGAAATAATTCTATAGATAACAGAAAGAATAAAATTACTTTCAATCATTTTTATTTACGATTTATTTCGATAGTTCACCGAGCGGCGCATTTTTTCGAGAATGCGTTATCACATTCTAGATAACAAAAAAATATCGCGCGTTTTATTTTCCACTTTCGTCGGCAAACGTTGTGTGCCGCAAACGTTAACAAAGGTTAAAGATCATTATTTAAAATCTGATGCTTTTCGTCGAATAATTGGATAAGCGCGCGCGCGCGCGCGCGGAAAGCGCTATGAAATCACTGAAAATTAATCGACGGGGAAAAGAGGAGGGATGAGGAAGAGGGTTAGGTTGATCTCTCCGGTTGCCGAAAAATCATGCTAATGAATGGACGAGACAGATTTAGCCCAATGAAGGGGAGAGAGAGAAAGGATCGCCAGCAGGCTGCGGTCACTTCAAACGTCAATGCCGATCGTAAACCGGCGGATCGTATCGCGCACAAGCGTATTGATGATAACAATTACCATTCTGTTACAAACGGTTCCGGTCAGTGCAGATGGTTGAGGCAGGCTTAGCCCGTTGTAATTAACGCTAATTAATACAGCGCTATCGCGGCTCGCTTCGAAATCTCGGCGACGCCCGTTCAGAGGGTCGGGGGTGCGATCGAGAAAAGATACGGGTATCCCTTTATGTGTAAACTTATATCTTTTTTTTTTTATAACCATAGATTATGATATAATTAGATGTCGTTTACCCCTTTTTTTGCGAGAAAAACGGAAGACATATCGCTCGCATATCGAGATCGTCGATAAATACTGGATGAGTCTCTGCTTTTTTATTATTAAAATTCGTCTAACAGTTTGAAAATTTCTCACAAATGGCTTATCCTGTACAGCGACGGTTATTATTATTGCTGATATTAAACGAATTGTGCGCGCAACAGTAAACCGGTTAGCTGAAGGCTGACAGTTTCAAACGTTTCTGTATAAAGTAAAAGATAAACTTGCGAATGTGCGTTTTATAAAGAATAATCGCGCACGGGGAACGATTATGCCGGCTGTTTATTTCGTACCTTTTCCACAACGTGTGATATTAAAACTTTAGCGCTACCTCCAATTAAATTATGTTAATCAAATTATGCAAGATATTAAAGGTAATTAGCGTTAATTAATCGGCTTTAAATGCACATACGTATTATTGCATATTATATGTAATGAAACGGTTACGTATTAATTAATACTGCGATGGCGCGAAACTATTCAATCCAATCAAAGGAAAAGAGAAGAGAAAAGTTTATATATTTTTTTAAAAATTTTGTATATTTAAAAAATTTTTTTTTTCAAACAGGAAAATTTACATAGACGTTGGTTTTATTTGCATTAATTTTACTTGCAGTTATTAAAAAAAGAATAATAATTTTTGAATCTCAATGTGAAGAGATACAAAACCAAGAATATGCAGGTTAAATTCTATAATGCTCAAAAATGTTAACAAGTGTTTGAAAGACACTATGTATTTGTAAATTATGTGTTGTAAGTTAGTTATAAGTTGTAAGTTGTATCACGTAGTGACTGATTGCTACTGTTATATCCGATTTCCCAACTTATAAACAGGTAGCAAAGAAATCACGAGATATACATTTTCCTTTGGTTGCACGTGCAGGTTCACGGCGAATACGTTAATAACACATTTCCTCCAGGAATTATTATACCTTTTAATTATTTTGACAATATTTTTAATAGATTTTGACAGACTAATTATATTTTGTACCGACAAGTATAACGACGTATTATTACAAGCTTTTAAGTTTTCTAGCAACATTATACATATTAAAATCAAACTCCGAATAAAAAGGCAAAAGAGCCACGCGCAGTTTTTTGGGCGCAAAGGTATATAATTTTAAACCAAGAAATAAATTAGAATTTCTTTAATTACATGATTTACATATTTTTTCTCGTGATTTTTTTCATGCGTGTCTTTAAAAATCAAAAACTAAACCAAAAATAGGCTGCGCTGATAAAGCGTAAAGTTTATTTAAACGTAGAGAATGCTACTGATTATATCATCACATATTTCTATTTAATAAGTTTTATTTAAGTTTTAACATTACGAACATTAGCGATTTTGCTATTTGCATTTCAAATGATCGATCGATCTCATTCGACGAAGAACGCGATGAAGAGGAATTCTTGCTTCAAAAGAATTCCCACGATGCATCCTCCCCATCGCGGCCTCCTTCCCTCTCGCGTGCGAGGGTGGCGACGGGGGTACGATTCTCGTCGTCGTGGGAGCGATTTCGCGGCGCAGGGCGGTTTTAGTCACTCCCACCTGTGTCGGTCTCGCACGACCACGTGGTATCCGCGCCCCGGTGTACCTCAGTCTGTTGACGACGGCACCTCTCTACTGTCATCATCACCGTCGTCGGCGAAGGCACCTCCACCATCACCGCTACCACCATCACCAACACCGTTATCATCATCCACCCGCGCTCTCAGTGTCAAACAGACGACGCGTCTGTTGATGACGAGTGCGTTGTCCGTCGCGCGAGAAGTTCGAGAGGAGAGATCTCCTTCCGCGATCAGCGTTTTTATCGGTCGATATCGCCTCCCATCAAGATACCGATACTCTGTAGTCTCTCGACAGAAGAAATTTCGACGCGCCGGTATCATTCTTCGTCTTCTGCTCTCGCATATTAACCAACTGTCATTTGCTCGGCGTCACGTGCCGGCAGCGGGAACTCACGATACGACTCGGAATCGACACGACCCCGTCGTCGTCGTCGTCGTCGTCGTCGAGGAGGCCCGATCCTCGAAATACGAGGGCATCGCTCGCCAAGAGGGAAGGCGACAGACTTTCTGGCCTCCTCGAGGATGCCGCCGTCTCCTCTTCGTCGGCGACGACGTGGATGTATACGCTTCTCGGTAAGAGGCTTCCTCCAATTGAACGCTCGCGATGCGCGGAGCATGATTTTTCTTCCACGAGGATTCTTTCTGCCGAAATACCGAAGGCAATAAGGATAACTTGAAAAACATTGTTTTGATCTTTGCGTGTATCTCAGGACGATTATTTCGCGAGATTCATCTTCCACAGTTTACCGAAAAAGTTGATTCGACGTTCGTCGCGCAATTTTTATTAATTACACGTTTAATAGTGCTAAGAAGATCCATTTATCTCTTTAATTAGTACATGTTTTGCATGTTTATATTTTTAGACAGCTGTCACAGTGGATGCCGATGATAGTGTGATTGATGGCAATTATCTATATTTTTACTTATCATAGACTTGTCAAATTAAATCGTCATCATGTTTCAATCAATTATTTCTGCAAAAATTATAATTTATAAATGGATTCGCCAATGTGATCGCCAATTAAGCAGAACCGGAGGAAGTGTTAAAGTACAAAGAGTACTTTCTTATCGGGTTGGTTTTCTACAATTGGGAAACTTGTGTCAATAACGTATCGTGCGCCGTCGTCATCTGTCAGATACAATTTTCATGGATGTATCATCATTTTAATAATAATTGCTGGAATATTCTTGTCATCTCAGGTATTGTTTCCTTTATTTTTATCACGAAAATTGTAACAATGGTAGCTTTCAATTCGATTTTTTAAAATCTGGAGCAGGAAGAATATCTTCCATCTTTTGAAACTTTGTCTTCCGTTTTCGATCATCCCTCAATAATCGGCACAATGAATTCATTTTCCATACGAATGACAGCCGATAATATTATTCCATCGACCCTAAGCAATTTGCTCCGTCGTTTCACAAATTACAACAGGTACTATCATTCTCCATTGATAAAGACTCGCTAACGATGAAGCATTGCGTTATCAAAGATCGCGGCTCCTAGTCAAAATCATTGTTGCTATTATCTTAGTCGTTTTCATGATTGCATTCTGGGAAATTTGCAACGCATCATCAGACTCGCCAAGGCAAGATATTGTTTACATTGCGCAATAAAGATCTTTATCATAGTTTTATTGTAATGCTTTATTATCATATTCTATCAATTAGTGTACGCGAGTGTCGTTGACATTCGGACGTGCATATTTCATTTTTTAATCCCGATGGAATGAAAACTATATCCTGTACCTTTGTAAAATGAAAAAAAAAATTCTAATTAGAAGAAGATATTCGTAACCTTTCGCGCCTGGAAAACTTGTATTAATCGTATCTTTTAACGCAGTAGAAATCACGGAATGCAATACATGTGTTAAGGCTTAATAAAGCCGTTTACGACAAGTCGTATTTAAAATATAATACTCGCACGGTCTTTACGATTTTATTACCGTCGTTTTATCGATTTTTCTAGAGATGAAAAGATATTAAAAGTTACATGTGAAAGGATTCATATTTAGCAACACCGCGTGGTCTGGAAGACGCGTCTGAAATATTACGTCAGGGGGAAATATGTCTTTCTTCTGCCGTCTATATCGCGGCTTCAACCCCGGAACTGATTTTTGAATTGACACGGATTTGTGTCTTTTAAAAGACAAAGTCTTTCAAACGAAGAAAAACATTCCCGCGAACGCTTTCGCTCTCGCTCTCTCGCAAGAGCTGTCATCGTACGGCGCCTGTTAATATAGCGCGTGTACGAAGCTGCGATGCGAAGCGAAATGTCATAAAAGTGCGGAATTGCCTGGCAGTCGAGCCGCGGCGCGAGATAGGTAGCAATTAATGCGCGCCCGAAGGCGGACGATTCGCCATGGATTTCGCGCGCGAATCGTTGATTAATTGCCGATTTCGTCGTCCGCCGTTCTTGCCGATCTAGGGCCGCAATCTTGCGCAACGCCCTTTGTGCGAGCCTTTTCCCCGCTAACGCGCACAATGTGTGTACGCGGGAGTGCGATGAGCGCCAGTCGGCGTGGAATTTTTCGAATGGGGAAGTATATTAATGCCGATGGAGGCCAGTAACCTTTCGCATTTCGTTCGGTTGTGATTTACGCGCGTTTGGCTCCTCGACGAGGATCCTTTGCCGATTCTTTTTCCCGCGATGTTCTAGGAGAGCGTACGAGCCTTTCTCTTTCTTTCTCTTTCTCGCGTATACGATTGTTGCATCATTATTAATACTCTACGTGCCGTTGACGATGATTCGTGCGCATTCCGAAGTCGCGCGAGGTCTGACAATATGTGTCCAACCGATTGCATTCGCAATCGTGACATTGGCGTGTCATTCAAGGTTGGAGATCATATATATGCGACAGATTTTTATTTGTCTCCTTCTCTATTGTGTGCGAGATTACGTTACCTTTTATGATTTCGTGGAATTGAATTATGAAATTTATTATCGACTTGTATTATATTGTGCTTGACAATGTGAAGAAAACTACAATGCGGATTTCATCTCTGAATTATTTTTCAATTGGCGAGAATTCTCTGTATCTTCGCAAAAGGATCGCTAAGATCGAATCTCGTTGAATCTCGTGGCGCATTGGAAAATCGGCTGTTTAAATAAGGAACTGCCGGTTTAGAGACTCGTGTTTTCCATCAAGTGGATAATTATGCCTTCTAACGCCCAGATGATTGCCCGCCAATAACATAGTTCGCCGTGTTTTACATTACGCAAATTTCTCGCGCGCCACGACCGCGATAAACTGTATATCGCGACTTTACGTGTCACATAAAGAGACTTAATAACGCACCTGAAAAACGGCGCATTTTCCGCGCCGTTCCCTTCCATTATCATAAACGGCAATCGTCGATTCATTATCTGTAATTTTACGGGACACTTCCAAGATTATTCTGTACAAAAAATAATGCGCGTAGAATTTTTTTAATGACGATCAAGTCGTTAACGATCTCGTTGAAGGTTCATATCGATCGCGTAGTTCATTTCGATTTGAACGCCGACGAGGAGTTTAATCTTCGTCGCGCGAGGATAAGAAAAACTTTCGCACGTCGCGAGCGTTTTATCGCGTGCCTTTTCCCCGAAGATCCTCCAGAGAAGCAAACCGCTCTGTCATTCTTCAGATGAGGGGGGTCTACTATCGGACAGCGGTAGCGGTTGCGTCGTCGAGAATGACAATACGGTGGTCGCCGCAGGCGATGGCGCCTTCGTGAACGATCGCATCCTTCATTATCATCAGCACCCTCAGCAGCATCCCCATCAGCAGCAGCATTCGCCGACGGAGCCGGAGCTGCACGATCTCTTGCAATTTCGCGGGACCGGGACGACGACCGGGCCGGGACGAGAGGATATGGTGGCCCAGGAAATGGCACAGGGCTACACGCAGCTCCTGCATTCGGCGACGGTCCAGGAACCGCAGGAGTTCATCTCGCTGCAGGAGTTACAACCGCGCATTCACCATCAGGATACCTGCGCGCAAATCGTCTCGTCCGTCTCTGAGCTCTATCATCAGCAGCAACAGCAACGGAACGGCGATCAACGGCCACGGAATTATTATAATCTCTCGTCCGTGCAGGAGTAAGTTTGGTTGTCGTGTTCGTTTACATATAAAAAAAAAAAAAATATTGGAAGGAGAGAATCTCTCGTTGCGGGTTAATAAATATAAATATGATATATTGATATATTATTTGTTTGCAAATATTGCGCGATGTTGGATCAAATATCGCTTATGCGAGGGGTTTAATCGTAAAAATGAAACAATACTACAACATTATTATGCAATATTACGACATATTTATTGCGCGTATAATGATGACAATTGACAAGCCTATCGACGGGATCTGCTCAAATCGCCTTTGAAATTATGACACGTGTTGTCAATACTCGCCCAGTTAATAAAACTTGAAATCAGTAAATGAAAACCAGTTATTCATGCATTGGAATAATATCTGAATACCTTTGCTCGGGTAAATGATTAATTCGCACGATTATTTTAATATATTAATTTACGGAGCGCATCTTATGAGGCTTCGCATTTTCCAACGTTTTTTCTCCCCTTTTCGCAGTTTTCCCTGATATTACAGGAACCGCATAGTGCAATATGTCTTTATCATTGCTTCGTATTACCGGGACTAATGCGATTTTTATGCTATTAATTTTTTTTCTATACTGATCGTTTGATCGGACACGCTCTCTCACTTGACACCTTTAAACTGATTTATTTTATCGGTCCAAGCGGGAAGTAATAATATATATGTAACTACTTGTGTTCCTACTAACTATTTATCCCGATAACTTTAGCTAATACAATTGTACCGTAGTTAGATTGTATTTAAGTTTTTCTTAAGCATTCTTTTAGTGAAAACTTATTAAAGAGATTATAAAAAGTTAATGCGGAACTCGCCGATTAAATCAATCATCCAGGCAGAAAGTAATAGCGATTAATCGTATAATTTTATTGCGGTCGTCATCGACATCTCGTTAGAGCTCTTTATTTATAGAATACTCCCGGCTGAATAAGCCGCATGTCCATCATTCTTGCATAATTGTTATTTTGTGACGGAAAATTTTCACAGGCGTCTAGAACGAAATGAGACTAGTGAATCATCGTAATTGAATAGATAAAACGCGTAGTCGCGGTTATTTATTCGACAGTTATTTCATCTGCAATATGGCGTTAGGTTAATAATAAATACAATACGATATTTTAGAGAATGGAAGTAGGATTAAATACAGAGGATCGCAGTCTCTTGACTATCAGATACGGCATCATCGTCGTCGCCTGCATGCGAGGCTCTCACTTTTCGCGCCGCATGCGACAAAACGTCGTCGCTGTCACTGCCGTATCTACGAATAAATAGAATTACGCTAATCGCTTGCATTACATCATAATACACGGAACTATTTGCTGTTGCCGATGACGAGATAGCTGGCAGACCTTGATCTCCCGTTTTTGTAAAAAGACACAGAAAGCCATAGTGATGCGCAAACATCGCCTTGATAAAACATAAGCATAAAACGAAATCTATAGAGTTCTCGAGAATAATTTTAAAAAATGAAATAAAAATAACAAAAACATGTGTATTTTAATAAAATGATAAAGTATGTAGTTGAAAAAAGACAATGAAAAGAATGGAACTTAAAATTCAAGAGATATCTAGCATTCCAGAACCAAAATATCTCCTTGTTTTTTATTTTTTTGATCTTTTATTTTATAAAAGTTAAAAATAATCTTCGATTTCGTGAAAGATTAATTTTTGGAATTTTTCAGACTTTTTTATAGCTATGTCCGCAAGTTTAAAGTACCAAGCTACCACGTGGTCAGCTATACTCAGCTATATTATCTATCGAACTTGTCATAAATATATATCCTTATGCATTTGAACGCGATCGACAAGGTGATAATGCGATCAAGATTTAATCGATCAGCGAAAAGTTTTATATGCAATCAAAGAAATAAGATAAATCGGGAGATTGGATCGATATCGCTCGTAGAAGAGTAGATCGATGACGATAGTTCAATACTCCCGGACACGGCACTAGTGCAACTATATATTACACGCTTCGTATATGATTAGCGTACCTGTGGTGCATAAAATATTACGCACTCCTACACGATAGCGACTTTTCTCGTTCCCTCATGTCGAAAATATATATTGTAGATCACCTCGCTGACAACTGAATGAGTTGCTCGTTATTCAGGAGATAATAATTAGAAATTTTAATGACTATTTACTACGCAAAATATAGCATAGGAGGAATGAAGTTTCTCCCTCCTTTATAATTATAATTCTTTCGTTATGGTAAACGCATATTTTTTGCACACACAACTTGAACATTTTAAAATATATATGTTTATGACGTCTTTTTTCTTTCACCTATTCGACAAATGAGTTGGAACTTACTTTCAGAAGTTCGTGCTCCACGGTTTATTTCGGCGAGATAAACACGGGTTCCGGGGTGGGAGAGCTAACCACCGCCTCGGCGGGGGGTGGTGGCGAAGGTCTCGCCCCGACTCCAACCCCCGCCAACAGCAGCAGCAGCAACAGCAGTGGCAATAGCGTCAGTACCACCACCACCCCCAGCAGTCTGAGCACCGCTACAACTACCACCACCACCTCCACTACCGGCATCCTGCAGGTTGCAACGGGGGCTGAACCGCCCCGGC
>NW_021851188.1:625717-689614 GCF_003651465.1 Formica exsecta
CTGAACCGCCCCGGCACATGGAGACACCCCCGACGATGATCCCCGACCAGCAGGCACCCGCCTCCGGCCACTACTATCACCAGCATCATCACCATCATCATCATCATCATCATCGGCATCACCATAGCACGTCCACGACTAGCCATCAACCGATGACCAATACCTCGGACGAGTTTGCGCCGATCCCTAGGAAGCGGAAGCTTTCTTGCCAGTAAGTTTAATCATAACATATGTCGAAGAACCTTGAGAGCTCCTGTCTCTAAGGGATTAACAGTTGATTTCACCGATCTCTATCAAACCAGGCGATTCTAATTAAACTTGGGGCGGGTCGTTAAACTATCGCTACTGTCGACAATACGTTACATCATTATTAATAAATTTAAACTGTTTTTAAATTGAGGAAAGTATTTTAAATTTAAATATTTTTTTTTTTATAACGTAAAACGTAAGCTGCTTATTCGATTTTAATGTAATATCTAAAGATCTCATCAGTTTATTTATTAAATTTGTTAGATAAAAAAGTTAAATGCAATCAATTGTGATTTTTTTGATTCATTTTATCGTTGTCTGTTTTTAAATAAAAAATAGCTAGAGTGCTAGAAATGAGGATCTTAACGCGGAATTTTGCATCTCATGGAATAACGTTTCTTTGTCCATGGAGGAAGGCAAATGCGTCTAAGAATTCGGTGTCGATGGTAACAATCGCTCCGTTTCTCGGCACATAAAGTCAGCGGTTTGCTCCGAGTAGAGCACGTAGATGGAAGTCATATCGGAATATTACACATTAGCATGGCGTGCGTGGCTCGCGAAACGAAGCCCATCAAATGTCTCCAAGCCAAGTCTGAAATCTCACACAGCAAACAACACAACTAGCAACTACCCTCTCCCTCTCACTCCTCCTCCCTTCTCGCCTCTTCCTGCATTCCATTTCTCTCGATATTCATCAATAGCAATGTTTCGAAATGTTCCGCGCAAAATACCCGATAACTTCGAGTAATTAGTCAATCAAGGTATCGCGTACGCAATCAAAGGGTTAACTTAATCGTTGATAGGACGCAAGATTTGCCTTCTCTCTCTCCCGAGACCTCAGCTGGTCGAAATTGCCTACGGCGATTACATCCATTACCTTGTTCGGGATGGCGTGCGGGTTACGTATATTCATCACAAATAGCATCGTTGAAAATTGTTAACTCGATTTGACATTGAGTGCGATTATCATCGAGCGATATCTTCTTGTGCATCCCGTCTTGCATCATCCGCGCAATATGTTCATATCTTGTTGAATTTTTTGCCGTCCCCCTCTCCCCCCAGCTGGAATCAATCCGGAGATAAAGTAGTTGACATTTTTCGCAATAATAAAATTTATAAACTTGTAAACATTAGAAAGATATACGTACTCGAGCCGAGAATGATCATTCATGACACTAAACGAGATTGAGATGCAAATGCATACGCCTTTTTTATTCTCGTAAATATCTACGCGCGTCTCATTTCCGAGACGAATCTTTCTCGACGAAGAAATTGAAGACGAATGTTTCGTCTCGCGAGAAACGAGAAACCCACGTGCGACTTTTCGAGCTTCGAGATACAAAAGAAGGGAGAGAGGAAGCTCTACATGAGCGAAACTTCGCGAAATTCCCCGTCAAAGGGGTAACACCCTCCGCGAAGATTGTATAAATTATCAAAGAAATTATTTCTCTGTGATGTGTTTCGACCGAATTTTGGTCGTTCCGGTGGGACTTCACCAATTACGTATTTAGATTATTACGCGTGTGTAAATTGGTGGACTTATATCTCGCAGAAGAGAACGAAGTTATAGAATGATCAGAGTATCATATCTAATGTTTATTAACTCATGACTTATTACGTTATATCGGTTATTTAATTTTCTTGCGATAATTGTCTTGACGAAGCATTATCTATATTTGTTTCAGCGCTGGAAGTGATCTCCTGGACGATCTGGGAGACGACGCCAAATCTGTTCGCACAAATGACGATAGTAAAAAGTAAGTGGTGCCGAAAGAGAAAAATATAATAATATTTAGCGATCGGAATTTCTGAGCGACACGCGTTTCGTGATTCTCAATCGACTCAATCGATCGCTTTCAAATGCAACGTCAGTCAGCGCGATTACGTAGTATTATGTCAGATATTGTCAAGGTGAGTACAACCTTGACCTACCTTGATTCTTTGCTTTGGCTTCATCAGTGACGTCATTAATCCACTGTATTATATGCCATGTTGTATGCGAAGTGTTGTCGCTTCGAGCAGTCATTCGATTTTGAAGTGTTCGAACGGTTTGTTTGCGCTTTAACACAATATGCTCGTCTATTGCGCATTAACAATTAAAGGAATCTGTTAGGAACTAAAGCGAATTTATCTGGAGACGTTACACAAATATATTTGAAAGAAAATTTTTAAAAAGTCTCTGTAAAAAATATCTAAAAGATGTCTTAATCCTTTGGACATTTTATCGGATGATTTTTAGATATTCTTAAAGCTTCTTTACACGGTTCGCTATTTATAATATATATTGCATATATATTATATATACATTTTACATATATATATATATATATATATATATACATATAATATATTATAATATAAAAGAAATCTCTTTCTCTTTCTTTTTCATCTTATATACATTCGACAAAGGATCGGTAACCGAGAGATAACGTATCATACGTTTTATAGACTCATTAAAGCTGAATGTAAAAATATAACGGATATTACGATATGTATTACGATATGATCGCATAATCAGGATATAATTACGATATGACAGAAAGTCGGACATAGTTGAGCGAAACCAGTTTTCGCCACCGCAACAATTTCCGCCGTGCAATTTATCCTTGCGTGTACTATGAATGCGAATTCTTTGGAGACAAATTTACAAAGCGCGTTCTAAAAAGAACCTTATTTTACCGGTTGAATCGTTGTTGCCGATCGTCATTGTTATCCACGCGATTGCTCGAGTCTGTCCGTTGAGCTGTTTATGAGGAAGTCGACGCCGTCATAACTTTGGAGTTAAAACGCGTGTGGATCCCAGATCCACGTGGATCTGGGAGACCTTTAGAAGCAGAAAATTTGCTGAAGTCGACGAGATACGTTGCTATACCGTCGTTCGGTAGCTCGGCACGATTCCGATCTTGTTTCCATTTCTTGTTTGCATGGAACGACGATGGCAATAGGATTCCGCGCGATTAACGTAACGAAAGTGTACGTGTACATACATTTAATTCCTGGAACTTACGTGAGAAATGAAAAGGTTGAAATATGAGAGAGAATAACAGCGGCCTGGATGAAATATTAGAATCATTCGTGATCGTGACCCTTCTTAAAAAGAATATTAAAAAAATTATCGAACTCACATATATGTTGTATAACTTATATAATTTATACTTATATCTTACTTTTTAATGGACATACACAAATAAAATTTCTTACATGAGCCTGTTTTATGCAACTATGAAAGTTGTTATATTACTATATCGACGATGACTAAGCGATGAATTGTATTAAACTCTGTTCGTAAAATTCCAGTTTTTCCATTAATAAACTTATAAATAGCAATAGATAAGAAAAGTAGACTCATAATATATCAATTATATATTTCCTAGCTACGGTTTTCTACTATAAATTCTGTAATTTTATAACACTAACAATAAGTCCCTATAAAAAGAAGTCTATATTAATTTTTATTTTAAAGCCATACATATAAGTTTCATATTTTTTTATTTTTTGTTTTTCATTTTGAGAGCTTGAGACAAAGATATAAATAATAAATTTCACTTTCCAATCTTCGTCTCTGTCAAAATACAGAGTTAAAGCTGGATCTATGTCTTCAGGCAGAACCACAGTGAAATTGAAAAACGCAGGAGAGACAAGATGAACACGTACATCACCGAGCTCTCGGCGATGGTGCCAATGTGTCACGCGATGTCTCGAAAGCTGGACAAGTTGACCGTGCTGCGAATGGCGGTGCAGCATCTCAAAACCATCCTCGGTGCAGTTACCTCATACACGGAGGGTCACTATAAACCTGCATTTCTCAGCGATCAGGAACTCAAGACGCTCATACTTCAAGTGAGTCCAATTTTTAATATTTATGTACATAAAAACGGTGTTGCAAATTTAATTTTTACGATTACCAATAAAAATATGATCGAACGAGGAAGTATTAAATATAGATGTAATGGTCTCCTTCTATTATATAATAATTTTGAGAAACTAAAAAATAATTCTATTTTTTTATAATTCTATCTTCGACAATTGCAAGCATGAAATTTAAAATTTCGTATATACGTTTTTCTTTATAAACTGTCATGGTAAATCAATGAAATATGTGCGCTTGTTTCGTCGCATTATCTTTCATTTAATTTTTTGCTTAATTTTAAGAGCGATATTTCTAAATTATTCGACAGTTATATATGCGATAATTAAGCAAGTTAAACGATCGTATCGATATAATTCAATGCACTAGTTTCTAGTATCATTAACGTGAAATTTACATATGATGTGTATTTTCGCGCGGTTCGTAAGAGACCGTTGGTGTCTTTTGTAATCCTTTTGCACGAGATCGAATGGAGATAAAACCAGCGGCGGATAACTCCCTTTCTCCCGCGTGCTACAGATTTTTATTGAATTTGGTCTCGTGCCGGCGAAAGTATTTTGAGAGCTTGAGACAAAGATATAAATAATAAATTTCACTTTCCAATCTTCGTCTCTGTCAAAATACAGAGTTAAAGCTGGATCTATGTCTTCAGGCAGAACCACAGTGAAATTGAAAAACGCAGGAGAGACAAGATGAACACGTACATCACCGAGCTCTCGGCGATGGTGCCAATGTGTCACGCGATGTCTCGAAAGCTGGACAAGTTGACCGTGCTGCGAATGGCGGTGCAGCATCTCAAAACCATCCTCGGTGCAGTTACCTCATACACGGAGGGTCACTATAAACCTGCATTTCTCAGCGATCAGGAACTCAAGACGCTCATACTTCAAGTGAGTCCAATTTTTAATATTTATGTACATAAAAACGGTGTTGCAAATTTAATTTTTACGATTACCAATAAAAATATGATCGAACGAGGAAGTATTAAATATAGATGTAATGGTCTCCTTCTATTATATAATAATTTTGAGAAACTAAAAAATAATTCTATTTTTTTATAATTCTATCTTCGACAATTGCAAGCATGAAATTTAAAATTTCGTATATACGTTTTTCTTTATAAACTGTCATGGTAAATCAATGAAATATGTGCGCTTGTTTCGTCGCATTATCTTTCATTTAATTTTTTGCTTAATTTTAAGAGCGATATTTCTAAATTATTCGACAGTTATATATGCGATAATTAAGCAAGTTAAACGATCGTATCGATATAATTCAATGCACTAGTTTCTAGTATCATTAACGTGAAATTTACATATGATGTGTATTTTCGCGCGGTTCGTAAGAGACCGTTGGTGTCTTTTGTAATCCTTTTGCACGAGATCGAATGGAGATAAAACCAGCGGCGGATAACTCCCTTTCTCCCGCGTGCTACAGATTTTTATTGAATTTGGTCTCGTGCCGGCGAAAGGAAAGGCTCGAAGCATGTGGATTTATAGGATCGCGATAATAGTACTTTAGTCTCTCCGAGGCGCTCTCAAATCACCTACGCCTTCAATTCCGAACCAATTAGTATGAAAGAGAACGCAAAGGACTCGTGTCAACAAGTAGAAAAATTGCAAACTAGCTTGTACGCATTTATGCCTTTCTTGGATTTTTAAGCGATAGTAAACGTATTGAATTAATCTTAGAGTTTCATCAGTTTCTTACTCATTCGAGTATTTCTTTGCGAATTTAAGAAGTCGTTTGGAGAGAAAAATATGTATAATAATAAAGAAATCCTTCCCCTTCTTAAACGTGGAAATTGAAATTCATTGGGTATCACTATAGCTTCTACAAAGTCAGATTTTGATTTTGTAGGCGTAGAAAAAATGACACGTGTCATTATAAACGATGTAAAACATGCACTTTGCTACGTCTACGGATAATTGTAGTTGTCTCCTTATAAAATTTACGCCAATATTAATTTCTCTCTCTCTTTTTCCCTTGGAAGATCGCGCGACACGAAAAAAATATTACGACAACCGAGAAATAACTTCTATTCACCCCAGATTCAGCATGTATAAAGTTCGCGCTCTCGGATCCAGATATTTCTCATTGTCATGCATGTACGTGTGCACACGTTTATCTTTTATCGGGGTTTTTCTCGCTCGTTCGCCGTAGGAAAATATCCGAGAGAAGTGAGAATGACCACGCCCGCCCGACATACCAAGTCAGATCGGCATGGTGCTTTAAACGCGCATAACTGCAGCATAAATCCCTCCATTGTGAATCGATACGTTTTATTACCGTCGAGATCCGGCTTAGTTTGGGAATAAATTACGTCAAGCCATCCACCCGCAACAAATATTGGGTAATTATTGTGATCATTAATTCAATGATTAAACATAATCAGGGCTTAATCAGTATCATGTGATATCTTCGCGAAGATTGTACGGATTGGGATTTCTGATGACGTTACCTGGTGAATCTTATGAAACAAAGAGAAACGCGTAGGTGTGCGAATAAAGAAACTGTAAAAAGAAACGAGCATGAAATTCGAGCGTATTTATGTCGCAACAGAACGCGAACGTGGCTCTTCAAGCTGTTTCATTGACATTAATGAATGTTACATACGATCGACGAGGTATCGAAAACACCGTGCGCGATTACGCAATGCGAACGCTATTAAGGGTCTAGCTGGTGCAACGATAAACGATACAGCATCGAGGCGATTGTGTTGCACCCGTGGAATCGCGAGCACCCAGGACGCGAAATGTCACGCGATATTTTTCAGAAAAGTTAATCCAGCTGGCTTACTATGGTATATCCGTCAAAATCTCGCGTTTAAAAAAAAAGTACTGTTAAATTACTAAAATACTATCGTCTTGAATCTATATCTTCAAAAATGGAATTTATGCGTTATAAATTCGCGAAAAGTTTATAATAAAAGCTCGTACAATCTGTAATTTTTAGAAATAATAAATTCAAGGCACAGAAAAGTATAAGAGCTCTTTAATTACAAATAATTTCATCTCAACAGCAAAACGGAAAGCAACTTATTTTATTTCAGGCCGCGGAGGGTTTTGTCTTCGTAGTAGGCTGCGATCGTGGAAGAATCCTCTACGTTTCCGAATCCGTCTCGCAGACTCTCAATTATTCTCAGGTGAGGAAGTTTACCACTGTATTTAACTCTTAAATTTTTTTTACTCTTCAAACCGCGATTCTAATGTAGCGTACGTAAAATATCGAGTTGCGTATATAAAACGAGTTTATTCGTATGCGCGCATACGAATCTCCGGTTCTCAAAAATTTCTACACGAAAAATTATATATATTAATATAAATTACATTTATATATAAATATTTCTATAAATGATAATATCTTTTAATGAAATTTAATAAATTAAATAAATGTTGAAATTAAATTACGTAATTTCATTGGAATTCCATTGACTGTAATTAATTTAATTAAGTAAATGTTGTATATGAAACGTGTATTTACTGTTGGATTGACTGACAGCAATTGCTATTATCATGTCACAACATTCTAATTCGCGATTTTATCAACCACTTGTCATTTTTGCGCTTTTAAATGTCTGCCATGGAGTAATTAAATTCTGGATAATCGAGGATAAAGCTATTTAAATTGCTATATACATATGTAAATTAAATAAGTGTCTAGACTATTAATTTATTAAAGGTGAATTCTTTCTTTAGAAATTAACATAATTAACACAATAGTTGTGTTGTGTGATCTCTTGATTCGATTATATTACGTTAATTCTTGGAAATTTTCACAAAACTGTTTGAAATATTTATGTCAATTGCAGAGTGACTTGTTGGGTCAAAGCTGGTTCGACATTCTACATCCGAAGGATGTCGCGAAGGTAAAGGAGCAGCTCTCGTCCTCCGATCTCAGTCCGAGGGAGCGATTAATCGATGCGAAAAGTAAGTACCTACTGTGACAATAAGTTGCTGCAGCAACTCTCTCCGAATCTCCATTCGGTTGATCAACTAGCTGCGCGCGAACGATAACTCCTCCGGTTGTGGAAACTTTTCGCCTCCAAACCATCAATTATAGCATCTCTTTCGAGACGTTGCCTCACGCTTGGCGCGTCAATCATTGCGAGCGCAAATTATTATTTTCACGCGCGCGCATCCACCTTCACCTGATAAATGTCAGTCGCTCGGCAGCATTTGCTCGCGTATAAGTCCTGTCGATAAATATCTTTGAATTAGCGTGCCTACCAGATAAGAGCATTGCGAAAGTTCTACGCCAAAGGAGACGAAGAGTCGCCGAACGGGTCTAATGTCAGGATTCCTCGGACATTACATCGCGATCTGCATATGTAATGAGAATTTTAATCCTCCGAGTATTTAAAGCTAATAATTACAACACGAAAGCCTTGTAATTAAAGGTTTCTGCGATAAAGAGAGATATGATAAAAATATAGAAGGGAAGAAAAAGATATTTGCACGAGAAATGACGATAAGTAAAAGCAAACGATCGATGGACGGACTTTTGTTCTGTCATCCCGATTGTTTCAGCTATGTTACCGGTGAAAACCGATGTGCCCCAGGGCGTATCACGACTCTGTCCTGGCGCGCGAAGATCCTTCTTCTGTCGGATGAAGCGTAAAGTCGACGGGGTCCGTTGCGGCGAGATGCAAGTGAAAGAGGAAGTCGACAATACCACTGGCTGTCATAGGCGGAAGAAGCAGCAAAACGTAGGTGAGTACGATTAATTGTCGAATTCTCGTAATCCTTTGTAATTGAGTTTGCACGCAAAATTCAGGGAAGAAAGCAAAATTAAAAATCTGATTTTGATCACATTGTGCGCGGATTAAGAAATCTTATATTTTATACAGATTGCAATTGAAGCGCAATATGACTGTTTTATCATTATGTACTCTTGTAAAATGACACAATAGCTTTTTAGAAGAAAGAAAGAAAGAATTCACGCCCGTGTCTTTCTATCAAAGACATTCAATTTTCTTTCTCGAAAAACGAGATATTTTGTAGTGCGGAAAAATATGTGCGCGACGATTCAGAGGGTTTGAAACGGAGATGTAAATCTGTCTTTCGGACACTAACTCGCACGCACGATCGGAGATATGATATGAACGATGCTTGCCACGTGGCTCGTCAAAGGTGAAAAGTGGAGACCGTACAGTATCATAGTCACCGGTGAAAGGGTCGTCGATATATTCTCATCATAAATAGCTCGTCGGCAATCATAAAGTCTCTTCTTTACTCGTCCCCTACAATTTTATCTTCTATATATAAATATATACGAAAGATATAGCGAAGCCTGTGTATAAAATAATAATACATTTATATGTTTGTAATTAATTATATAATACAGTGGAGATATATATTATTTGTAAATTTTGTGAATGCAAAATCTCAATTGATATAAATACACGTTTCAGATCGGAAGTACTGCGTGATTCAATGCACGGGTTATCTAAAATCTTGGGCGCCCGCGAAGATCGGTCTCGAGGAGCACGAAGGCGAGGTCGACGGTGAAGTTTGTAATTTGTCCTGCCTGGTCGCGGTCGGTCGAGTCCAAATGGCGATATCGACGGCTGCATTGTCATCGAGAAAACCCCATTTAAGACCCATACAGTTCATCTCACGACACGCGATGGATGGCAAATTTCTGTTCGTGGACCAAAGGTATATTGTTTAGATAAATTGTTTAAAGGCCACTATCTCGGACAATCTTCGAAGCTTTATCGTACATTTCGTGTACATATATCGATATGAAAAAAAAATCTTTCTCGGTCGTTTAGAGCTACTCCAGTATTGGGCTTTCTACCTCAGGAACTGCTGGGCACTAGTATGTACGAATACTATCACCACGACGATATTCCTCATCTAGCAGAGTCTCACAAAGCCGCGTTGCAGACCTCTGAGCGCGTTACCACACAGGTAATTAATATCAATCATTTACAATCGCTTTTTTGCAATGATACACGACTGTATTAAAATTATAACTATATCCGCCATTAAATATTCGCGTTTCCGCGATTTAATCGAGAATTATACATTTTTATGTAGATATCTCATACTACGTGACAAAACTTGTGCTATTTTTCTTGCAGTTCTACAGGTTCAGAAGTAAGGATGCGAATTTTGTCAGACTGCAATCCGAGTGGAAATCCTTCAGAAATCCATGGACCAAAGATATCGAGTATCTAATCGCCAAGAATTCTGCTATCTTGTGAGTAACGATTATGTCATCCCTCGCACATCTCGCGCGATGATATTGTATAAAGAGCTGTCTATTACTTTTTTCAGTTGCGATGCGCGTCCGAGTGGAAATAATGGATCCGGGGATTCAAGTGTGCAGGACAATTACGATTATTTTACGCAGAGTAAGTGTGAAAATACGTGCTTTCGCAAAATCGTAAGAATATTACCGAAGTAACTGAGATCGCTTTTGAACTTGCAGGTAATGGTGGATTAGAGAGACTGATCTCGAGCCACGTGGAGGTAAGTAAGATCGGTCGGCAGATAGCGGAAGAGGTACTGGACCTACAAAGACGCGGGGAAGATTCTTCCTCGGGTAGTAGTCCTGGTCCAGCTGTGACAGAGCCCGCTTTAATAAACACAGAGGTAAATATGTTTTAGGCCATCAGTCCCGACTCAAGTTTTTTATTATCTGCTTTTGATTAAAGTCGCAAATCATGACGACGACGTCGCCGGAGAGGGTACCCGACGTGTCCCAGCCAAGCAGCATTGGCAACGACAATTGTAGCAGCAATCCCACGTCAACGTTCAACCACGTAGCGAACAATGTGCAGCTCAACAGCATCGCGAATGACCAAGGTCATAGCTATTACTGTCTCTAAGGAGTCGGTTCTTGGTGTGTAGTGCGATTGCCAAAATTACTCAGAGAAGAGAAGAGATTGTAGAGAGAGAGCGAAGTTTGCGACTATGTATCTATATATATACATATAGAAAAGAGAAACGCGCTTGCGTTTTTAACTGTTTTGCTTACCGCACGGCAATGTAGCGCCGATTCTGTTGTCACACAGAACAACCGTGTATATTAGTAATATCACGCACAACGTAACATCCACTTTCTTTCAGGAGCGTCACCAGACGAGGACATGATAGATATGATTGGAGGCACCACGATTAATGAATCGCCAAATCCGATTCCCTCTGACGGCAACGACGAGGCAGCGATGGCCGTCATTATGAGTCTGCTGGAGGCGGACGCGGGCCTAGGTGGTCCTGTGGACTTTTCCGGATTGCCCTGGCCGTTGCCATAGTGTTGTACGCGTTTTAGAATGTGGATAACGAGACGCATCTTGGTCGAACAGAATGTTCGAAACAAGACTTGGTGCTGAAAAATGGTGCTTGTAAGTAATAAGAATTGTGTTAAATTAAGCAAACTGTGTAGTTTCTAAACGGAATTATCGCGATCGATTCAACTAACGACATTCTTTCAACGGAGAAAAAATAATCGTGAATTCATACAACTATGTATATAGCTATCTCTCGTCGTCAATCTTTTTGAAAAGGGGGTGTTCGTACGGCGAGGTAATTCGTGGTAGTCAGCAATGAGAAACAGGCGAATGCTGAGACGAAACCCTACATTAAAAAGTATATAGTGGTGATAATGGTGCGGACAATATCGTGTGAATAGTAATTTTAACGTTTTAGTGACAAATTGACGTTATACGTATAAATACGTAGACACGTGTGTACGTACGCGTGTGATATAACGTTTCAGTGTACCTAATTAAATTGTAAGAATATATATATATATATATATATATATATATGTTCGGAAGAATATCTCTCTGTTCTGAAGAGGCTTTTATCTAACCGAATGAAACGTCTGCGCGCAATTTTCGAAGCAATTCTTCCTAAGAATTTCGAAAAAATGTCAACCGCCAGTGAATACGAGATTCGCCGAAATATGTGCGCGCGTCGCGGTTGCTCGCGTTTAATTAATGCGTTATTGTAAAGATAAAAAATAAATATGAATATTTATACTTTAATATATGCATTTATATGCGCAAATAATAGATTGGAAAATTATAAGATATTTTTTTTGTAACGTGGGAAAATGAGCAACGCTCATCGCGCAAGCAACCGCTTGTTATTTTCGACATTCTTCGTTTTGTATTACGCTATTTTGAATGATGCCGAAAATATCGATGTGTGAACTGAACAAAGATCACCGTTAAATAGATCGTAGTTAAGTTTCATATTTTTCCATTGTTTTGTTACTGAAAAAGAAGATAGGAACAGCAATTGATTAGCTTCTCAAAGTTTGTGATTTTTTTAAAACTATATATATATAATGTGTGTGTGGTTTTCTCTCGAATATTGTTGGCTATCAATGAAATACGAAAGGATGAAAAACAATCATGAAGTACAAACAATCTCGAAAATAAAACTCTTAAACTCAATGAACATATAGGATAAGAGATTTCTTTTTTTCATTATGCAAATCGCTTTCCGGATTATCGGGCTAGAAACGCAATATCTGTCGTAAAGTTTAATTTATAACATTAATCTCCTGAGGAGCAAAGTATACATCTAATGCCACAATTATATTTTATTTTGCCATGACGTACGATTATCGAATCAAAAAATATATTATAATAATATGTTTATAAAAAACGCGAATGTGTGTGTTAAAGTAATATAAGAATTCTAATGTACATAATATA
Source organism: Formica exsecta (assembly GCF_003651465.1). Lineage (NCBI taxonomy): Eukaryota > Metazoa > Arthropoda > Insecta > Hymenoptera > Formicidae > Formica > Formica exsecta. The sequence continues at coordinate 638,512 of NW_021851188.1, forward strand.
ACATTCTGCTGTAATTTATTGTCCAACATTAAAAAAAGAGATAAATATTTACATCTTGATACGTTGACTATTCGGTATGAATAAATTTGGTGCATGAATTCTTTCTCTCTCTCGGACTAATCCGAAAAATTGCGAAAGTTTTTCTCTTGTATAAAAAAAAAGCTTAAACTCTTTAAGAATACACTGCAGATATACATGTCTAATATCTTTCTTATGTATAGCACAAAAACAAAAAAATTATTTGTGATTATTTACAGTAATCAGTATACATTTACAGTAATACAATATACATTTGTAGGAAAAATTACATAATTCTCTGATTAATCAACGATGATAGTACATAGTTTCAGAGCTAAATGAAACAAATCTTCGATTCGCAGGGTACATGACGACAATTACGTTGTGTACGTTAAAATAATTTGTATCTATTAATAAAAATATTTTTATGTTTCATATTACATGTATGTACCACTTTGTACATAATTATTTCGTCTTATCATCAAACTTATCGTTGATCCGTCAAAAAATGTAAAGTTATCATACAAATTAATTAAAAAAATAATTATATTGCCATACATTTTTACTTTCCTCGCAGTATGAACATAGTCGGAGAGGAAACCAAGTCTATGTGTTATATCAGAGAGGTTGCATCTGTGTACGAGTATTGGTATTTCTAGTATCAGTTAGAAAATAGTTTACTCAAACTTTTTCTGCTTTTATTTTAATAGGAATTTTAAACTCTACATCTGAATCAAATTTCTCAGCTTTTATTTTGATATGAGTTTTTGATTCTGAATCCGAAAATATGGATGTTTTTTTTCTCTTGTAACTTTCTAAATAATCAGATGCAGCTTCACTCTCTGTATCAATCTCAGGAGACTTCTTGCGTTTTTTTCGCTGTTTAGTCCTCTCTCTGTTGGAAGTAGCATCTTCTGATATTTCATTGGTTAATTTTTCAATTTTAATAATTCTATCCTGATTGTAATTTTCAGCACTGTTTGTATTATGGATATTATCTTCACATTTAATATTTTTGTGAATATTGCTATCTGTATTATTGTTCAATTTAGTTGCATTCTTATCCTCAGAGATAGATTCTGGATCAATCTCATGATATTTCTTATGTTTTTTTCGAAATTTCTGTTTTTTTTTATCAGAAAAAGCATCATCTTCCAATATTTCCTTCGTTGAACTGTCGATTTTAATAGTGCTACTATCCAGATTGTTGCTTTCAATAGCACTATCATGAATATTATCTTCACATTTAATATTTTTGTGAATATTGCTGTCTGTATTGTTGCTCAATATAGTTTCATTCTTATTGTCAGAGATAGATTCTGGATTAATCTTACGATATTTCTTATGTTTTTTTCGAAATTTCTGCTTTTCTTTATCAGAAAAAGCATCATCTTCCAATATTCCATTCATCGAACTGTCAATCTTAATAATGCTACTATCTAGATTGTGGCTTTCAATAACACTATTATGGATATTATTTTCACATTTAATATTTATATAAATATCACTTTCTGCATTATTATTCAATTTAGATTTATTTTTATCCTCAGAAGTAGATTCTAGATCACTTTCACTAGATTTCTTATGTTTTCTTCGGTATTTTCTTTTCTCTTTTTCGGAAATAGTATCGCTTTTTAATATTTGATTGGTTGAAGTATCAATTTTGATAGTATTATTCAGATTTTGATTTTCGATAATACTGTCTGTATCATCATTAATTTCACATTTGATATACCTGTAAATATCGTTCCCTGTATTGTTGCTTGATTCGGTTTTTGTCTGATCTTTAAAACAAGATTCTGAAGCAATTTCATTGAACTTTTTATGTTTCTTTCGGTGTTTCTTCTTCTCTTTATCAGAGACTGTATCATCTTCATTGATTGAATTGTCAGTGCTATTCACATCATGTCTTTCAATAGTACTATCCGTATTATTATCTTCATATTTAGTATTTTTAAAAGTATTAATCTCACAAGACTTTTTATGTTTCTTTCGACGTTTCTTCTCTTTAGCAGAAATATTATCATCTTCTGATATTTCACTGTTTGTCTTCTCAAGCTTAATAGTACTATCTAAGTTGTGGTTTTCAATAACATTTTCCATATTATAGACATTATTTATGCTCTGTGATAATCTGCAGCCTTGCAAATAATCAGAATTTAAAGTGGCACAGATAAAAGGAGGCTTACTCTTGTTGTCTACATGATTTATGCAGCATCTTATTTCTTGACCAATCTCCACCGAATCTCCTAACCATTCCTCCATATTATCCGGTTTTGGAATAGATATAGTATATATTTTATGCACTAGGACTACAATATGATCCAAGCCTTTCTTGTTCACTATACCTATAAATCAAAAATATTTTTAAATCTCTTTATAATTAATTTTTAAGTATATGATAATCAACAAAAGTATAATTTACCTTTTAGAAAAGATCCAACCATTGGACGAAACAAATAAAAGTCTGCTTCTATATCAACATGGATAAAGGGAGAGTCATAGAGTAGCTCCCCAAAATTACTAAGTAATTTCGGATTTTTAAAAGCGAGCATAAATCCATTCAATCTAAAAAAAATACAGAATTGTTTAATTAAGTTTTATTGTAAATTTTACAATATTTGTTATTTGTCAGACAAATCTTAATATATATTCTTAAAAAGAGAAAAGTTTATATTTATAATTTTACAATAGAACTAAGTATGCAATTATTTGTGATGCTACTGAAACATACAAGGAATGAATATAACGAAATAATAATAACAAAGTAGCAACAAGAATAATCATATTAATAATATAAATCCGACTTTCTTTCTATTTTTCACTTTTTTAAACATTAAATCCTGATTTAATTAACGTTTATGAATGAATGATAAAAAACACTTCAAATATGAAAGATATAAATAATATACTGTGTTTTCTTTTATAAAATACATAAAATATATGTAAAATATGAATGTATGTGTAATATTACATACTCTTTGTCGTAGCTGTTCAATGATGATTTTAATATTTGATTCAGACCTCGCTGAATGTTAATTAAATGGTACGGATGTAACGCGAGATGCTTGGTGGTTCTCTCAAAGTGCACGTGAGCATTCTCTTCTTCCAAGAGTCCGGTGAGTTCCAGCAAAGACCATGTTATTTTTTTATTTGTCTGAGAATCCATTTTGCTTCGAAATCGCGCGAAATAACGTAGAAACACGAGGTTAAAATTGCACGGTTAGAATCAAAAATTGATAATCAATTCACTCACCCACACTACGCCGCATTAATGCATACTAAAGGCTGCTATGCATGATTATACATGAAGTCTATCTATATATTCCATGTCTATGGAAATCACATGTAAAATAGGGATAAGTTCCGACTGACAACGTGTCGGGTTCGGACGAGTTTTTGCGTGCTGCGTATGTCCTTTGTCTGGACCTTTTTTTAGACTCCCCCCTCTCTTAGAGAAGTTTTGCTTATATTCTACAAACCCATAAGAAACAATGGTGTATGGGCGACTAATGCCCAACCAGCCATAAAAGAAAGAAGAAGTAAAATAGGGATATTATCAGTTCTATTTCACCAGGGAAATATGTAGGAAACGAAACTAGTAGTTCACGGTCAGCCAACAGAAATCGCCAGACAAGATCCTAGGGCTGGTATTCATTGTCCGTTCCATAGACATAGTATATCTAGACCGAGTGTTGAGGAGTGGGAGCCAAGGTGCACGTAAAAAAAAATGGTACGGATGCAATGTGAGATGCTTGGTGGTCCTCTCGAAATGTACATGAGTATCCTCTTCTTCCAAGAGTCCAGTGAGTTCCAGCAAGGACCATGTTATTTTTTTATTTATCTGAGAATCCATTTTGCTTCAAAATCACAAAATTGCGCGATATATAACATAAAAACACGAGGTATAATTGCATGGTTAAAATCAAAAATTGATAATGAATTTGCTCACCTGCACTACGCCGCACATGATTATACATGAAGTCTATCTATATATTTCATGTCTATGGAAATCAACGCATGTAAATAGGGATATTATCAGTTCTATTTCACTAGGGAAATATGTAGGAAACGAAACTAGTAGTTCACGGCCGGCCAACAGATATCGCCATAGTCTCAGAGCTTGACATTTCTCATATTCAATTGTTGGTTACTCTGAAAATTACTTTTCACAACAAACACAAGAACGAACAATAAATAAAATTGCATATATATTGTTGAATTCTTGGTTTTTCGCCTATTGTTATACAAGTAAGTGTCATGTTATACAAGTAAGTAAATACTGTGCTAACTTTAACACCAAGTCGTCATAATTAAATCGGTAGTATGAATTCGAAGAAGATTATAACCTTTGGCAAGATAAGCGCCAATTTAGAAAAACCGGCGACCGAGGCATCTGTCGAAGTCTCCAGCTCTGGATTCGGCACGTTTGGCAAGAAACGTGAAGAAAACAATGTAAAGAAGATGGAAGAGATCAAGCCGGAGGACGAGGAAGAGATTCAAAATATGCAGAAGTTGATGGGCATTACAGGTTTCGGTAAGAAAGCCAAGTCGTTCGACGTACAGGAAATGCTGGAGAACATCACTAAGACCATCAGCAGCAATAAAGCAACTGCACTTGTGACGGACAAGTCTTCCGACGAAAATACCGAATCCAAGAAGAATGACAACGAAGAAATCGACGATGACGACGATTTTATTGGCCCACCGTTACCATCTTTGTTGCCCGTTAATTCGAATGCGGAAAAGAAGAAGGATGTAGAAAAGAAGAATGACGAGAGCGACGATGATGACGACGAATCGTCCGATACCGAGGAAGAAGTAATGCTAAGTGACAAAATTCCCTGTACTCACGAGGTCTCAATGACTCACGGCACCAAAGCGGTCATCGCCATCGCTGCAGATCCATCCGGAGCTCGATTAGCATCTGGATCCGTCGACTACGACGTCTGTTTCTGGGATTTTGCCGGTATGGATACATCCATGAAGAGTTTCAGGACTTTGCAGCCCTGCGAGAATCATCCTATCAAATGTTTGCAGTATTCCACGACTGGAGATGTGATACTAGTGATATCTGGATCGGCACAGGCGAAAGTTTTGGATCGGGACGGCTTCGAGAAGTGCGAGACTGTGAAGGGAGATCAGTATATTACAGATATGGCACGTACAAAGGGTCATACCGCCAGTTTGAACAGCGGCTGTTGGCATCCGTTTACTAAAGAAGAGTATCTGACCTGTTCACAAGACAGTACTTGCAGAATATGGATTTTATATAGACCGCGCGGGCATAAAAATCTGATAAAATGCAGAGCGCAGAATGGTGTGAAAACTATACCGACCACCTGCGCTTATAGTCGAGAGGGTGCAGCTATCGCGTGCGGATGTATAGATGGTTCGATTCAGATGTGGGATCGCAGAAAGAATTTTGTGAATCCATCTCTCATGCTGAGAGGCGCCCATGCACAAGGTAACGAGATATCAAGCTTGAGCTTTTCGTATCTTGGACAGATGCTAGCGAGTAGAAGTTGTGATGATACTTTGAAATTGTGGGACTTACGAGCGTTCAAATCGCCAGTCTTTGAAGCAAAGGGATTGTTTTCACGTTATGACACAACAGATTGCATGTTTAGTCCAGATGATTCAATGATTGTTACTGGAGAATCGTTGAGTAAGGGAAAAACGACTGGCAGACTGCTATTCTATGAGAGTAAGACATTTGATCTAGTCAGAGAAATCCCTGTGACGAATTCACACGTGATCAAGACTTTGTGGCATCCAAAATTGAATCAGGTGTTTGTTGGTTGTGGCAATGGCATTGTCAATGTGTATTACGATCCCAAGAAGAGCATGAGAGGCGCCAAACTGTGTGTCGTCAAGACACACATGAAACAGAAACACATTGAGATAATGTCTACCCAACAGATTATAACACCTCATGCGCTTCCTCTGTTCCGCCAGGATAGACCAAAGTCAGTTCGCAAGCAGATGGAGAAGGATAGGCTGGATCCAGTCAAATCGAGGCGTCCTGATCTACCTATCACTTCCGGACAGGGTGGCAGAGTAGCATCTTCCGGAGGAACGCTCAGCTCTTACGTCATACGCAATCTTGGATTGAGTAAACGAATAGAGGATGATCAAGACCCTAGGGAAGCCATTCTGAAATATGCGAAAATAGCCGAGGAAGAACCGTACTGGATCGCACCCGCATACAAGACAACGCAACCGAAAACAATTTTTCAAGCTGACGATCAAGATAGCGGACCGAGTAATAAAAAACAAAAGATATAAACTTGTATTTATTATGTACATTGTGTAACTTGTAATTATATTCAACAATTTAATTATGTACAGTAGGATTTATATATGAATTAATTAAATGAAGATCTAACTTTATTAAATATGTATTATAAAAGTTATACATGTTTCGTAAGAATCTATTGTATTTACATTATATTGGATATTTTTTAATTTTATATTTGATAAATTTTTTTACAGGGATTGCACATGATTTTTATTTATATTTTATTTTTATTAGAATTTTTTGCACGTATATCTCTGACATGTATGATATATTACTTATATATACAGGGTGTCCCAGATCATTTGGGACAATACTCGTGTGCAGATAGAGCGGACCAAACTGAGTCGAAAAATCCTCTATCATTTTTTTTTATAACGCTTAATAAAGGAGTTATTATTGAGTTAAGTCTGGCCAATCAGCGCCGATCTTTAGCCGAGCGCACGTCGGTGAGCCGCTGATTGACCAGACTTAACTCAATAATAACTCCTTTATTAAGCGTTATAAAAAAAAATGATAGAGGATTTTTCGACTCAGTTTGGTCCGCTCTATCTGCACACGAGTATTGTCCCAAATGATCTGGGACACCCTGTATATATATTTATATGTACATATATATATTAATTTTTACAGATATTTTGCAGTCTCAAGTTAAAAAACTCACCGTATAAAAAAGCACCATCCCCATCAAACGGGCCCGCTGCTTCCCGGATGATCTTATCGTAAATAGACTACGGCAAGAATCTCGCAAGAATATTTAGTTTAGCGTTTCTCGAATGCCCGACAGACAGTCGTCGTCACGTCGTCACATCCTCCGTATTCGCGGCGACTCTAACATCGACGCCGCGAGTACGCGCAGCGCCACCACATTATAAATATACTACACGAGAATGAGAAAATACGTATGTGTATATATATATATATATAATTATACTTTCTTTATAAATAAAGGATACATGTATATATATCATTTATAAAAATTAATTACTATACGCACAAATATACATATTCGCACTTATATACTATATATGCATACAAATATATTTTATAAACACATACATACACGTATTACTGCAGATTGCGCATGCGCAAAAGACCGGAGGAAGGACCACTGATTTTGTGTTTTTCTCAGGAAGGGACTATCTATAATCTTATACGTCTATGGTTTACGAAGGCAAACGGCGATAAAACTGGCCCGCATTTTTTCAATATATATATAGAAAAATTTTCAATAAGTTTTCTATATTTGTATTCCACATCTGAACATACATTCGTCTCTTCAATTTTAATGCAGATATTTCTAAGGGCAAAATAAATAGAAGTGATGGCTAAGAGAAGGACTATTAATCGATTGTCCAAACAATTTTCCAAAAATAAATCAAATGATTCCATCAGCTCTAGATTTCTCGATCCGGAAACAAGCATTATATCTGAAGGTAAGAATATTTTCCCTTTGTTTTTCTACTTTATGTGACTTATTAAGTACTTTATTTTTTGTGAACTGAATTCGCGAACAAAGTTTTAATGAAATTTCAACAATATAATATATTTTTTTACAGAGTCAGCACATTGGTGGAAGAACTTTGACGAAAATATGTCTTCGCAGCATTCCTTAATATATAATAGTAGAAATGAAACACCTCAACAACTGAATCTTGATTCGGAATTAGAATCTAACCACAACACATCACAATGGTGGAAACATTTGGAATCCCCTAATAGTAGAAGCAATACTTCAAGAAGATCGAGACCGAACTTAAGTGCAGGTATGATTTCGCAAAACAATTTTATAATGTGAATGTTATAATACTAATAGGATATATATATATATATATTTTTTTTTTCAGCAATAAATACAGATAATATTTTGGAAACTTCAACATCTGAATCAGAAAAAGAACTCAGTTTGAGAAAGAGAAAAGTTCCATTGAGAGTAGCAAGTAGAAAGAGTGATAGTAAGGCTTTTTTGGATGCTTTAAATAATACCGAAGTAGCTATTCCAATAAAATGGCGAATGAAACAAACACGGTATTCCAATTTGTATAGCAATTCAGATAAAGAAGTCTCGGAAAAGAAGTTAGATGACAATAAGGAAGGTAATTCAAATTTGAGTTTAAGTCCAAGTCCAAATATTTTGAAATCAAAGCCACATATTTTTAAGAAAAGAAGGGATGAAGGGCCAAGTGGTGAAAATCCCTTTCAGGATATAGTAAAAGAAGATGATAGTTTAAATGCTAGGAAAAAATCTGCCACATTTGAAAAAAAATCTTCAAAACGTTCAATACATCAAAATATTAATACAAATAAGGATCGTATTGATGATCAAAGGGAAGCAATACAAGTGTCGCAAACATTACCACTGGAGAATAATGAAGCTGGTCCTTCAAATTTATCAACTTCGAATACAATGCTTGAAAATAATGATGCATTTGATATTAATAAGACTGTTGAAACTAGTGATGAAAGCGATCTTTCTGAAATTAGCAAACGTAAACGTTTTAAATTTAAATCCCATCTTATGCAACGCGCGCGAAGAAGTATGAGTAATGATCCTTTTAAAGATGTTCTTGAGGAAAACAGAGATACATCTTTGTCTAAACATAATCAGGATAAGGAGATTGATATTCATAGTGCAACATCTCCATTAAAAACAAAATCATTAAGCAGTCCTTCGAAAAAGATTGTTAATAGATCTAGGAGGACATCTAAGACTGATGTCACACATGAAAACATGCTCGCAAGTTCACCTATTCGTAGAAGCCCAAGATCTTTAAAAACGACTAAGAAACATTCGTTAGACATCACAGCACCAGTCCAAGATAATATTGAACAAAATACAAGTAATTCATCTTTAGATAATAATGAATTTCACTTTAAAAAGCCTGTACATTTGAAGCTGAAATCAAAAATTCCAATCTTACATAAAAAAAACCTGACTAATCCATTCAAAGACATACTTACGGAGGATAGCAATATCAATGCAAGAAAGAGTAATATTGATGTGCCAGCTGAAGATAATCGCATTTCTGTTGAACAAGATAAAATTACAACAGAAATTAGTCAAGGACATGAACAGGTAATGGTGGAAAATTATCCACTATCAAAAACAGGAAGTGTAAGTGAAGATTCTGATACATCTCTTATAATATCACCATCAAAAAATGTGGAAAATGTATCAGAAAATCTTAATGTGCAACCAAATAGACTCTCAGAAAGTAATGACATCATGAATGTATCAAAATCTAATTCACAAAGAAACATAATAATTGAAGACAGATCTAATGTATCACAAAAGAAACGACTTTCGTTTAGTCGTAAATCTATAAGAGACATTTCTGAAATTTCGAAGGACCATACAAATGCAATTTCGTTCGCTGATAGAACAAATATTAATGAGATAGAAGCACGTAAAGTTACAAGTGATCACAAATCTTTTATAACGAAAGATGCATCATCTACATCGAATGTTCGGAATTTGCTAACTTCGCAATTTGTCAATGCTGAGAATTTTGAGAAGATTAAGGCGGAGGTAGACAGATTAAAGATTCGCGAGATGGCCGCGATAAAAATGGCTACCGAAAAGAAAGAATCTGCGTTAAAAGCGACAACTGTGAAACTTTTTGGTGCTACACGTAAACAACCTACGAAGAAGAACATTTCTCCAAAGGTAGTGGATAAGGCATACCTGGTAAATGGAAAAGTGTACAAACCACCAAGGCTCCCTCGTCCAAAACACTGGGCTACGGATCATCTTTATAAGTTCTTGTGGAAACACATGGAGCCGAAGTATCAATTGTCGACTAGAGTGCGATCCGAGAAATTCGTGGTGCTGCTGTCCAAGATAGTATCCATCATAAAGCGCCGTAAAAAGTATGAGAATTACAAGCTCGAATTAGAAGCCCTGATGAAGGAGATGGCTCGTTTAAACATCATCAATACCCGTAACGATTTTCATCATTTCTGTCAGAATTTTTTGCCGTACGAGTTTCGCATTAAAGTGGTTCCTATGTTATTGCCTGGCAACAAGCAAAATATTCCTTTTGATCCAGAAAAATTGCACATTCCCTTGCTTGAGGAAACCTAACGATTTGAACTATAACGCGAAAACATGATTCTGCAATGAGATAGAATGTTATATATGAAGTGTTTTTTGTTCAAGCTCTTAATGTTCATATGTCTTGTATAAAATTGCGTCGATTGCCGTATATATATAATTAATCCATGTAAAATAATATTATATAGAATAGATAAATGATAATATATTTTTGATAAATCTAAAAGAAAATCTAGAATATATAAAAAAATATTTTCTTTCAGATTTGTTACTTGAAAGTACAGATAATCGATTTTCGTTTTAAGTAAGATAAAAAAAACAACCGCGAAAGACATTAAAAAATAACACAAGTTTTGCATATAAACTATACTGTTGAATGAACATGGATATTTTTATTTATAATATTATATATAATACTGTCATTTAGTCAAAAAATACAAAAATTACAAGCAACAGTAGAAGACGGACTTTATTTGTTTAAGTAAGTCCGTTGATTAAAATATTTACATAATATTGCAGGAATCTTATATAAATACACAATTCTCTTTTATGTATATATATATGTATTTTGAATTTGTATCTCGTGTCATTTCAATTGTGTATATGTGTTATATGCGTTAAGTATTAATAACTATCATATATGCGATCGAACGGGCCGGAAATTATTTGTACATCGCGCGCGCGAACAGCCAATATTTGTGCTCTCGCTGTCTCTGTCGGCGCCCCATTTGGCATGCGTCCCTCGGACACGTGTGACGTTCGATACGCACTATTCCCACGCCTTCGAGAGATACTCGTATTTCCATTTTAGCCACTTTAACCGATCCGATGTGTATATATCGCGTGTTTATTTACTTATTCCGGTTAACGTGCGTATGTCGTGCCTATGTTATATATAAATCTATTGTGATCTCTGCGGGATTATAAATACCATCCTAATCGTTAGCTCTGTACGATAATCTCTTCCCGCGCGAGCAAACAATTCTTGTTTTTCCTCGGCGTTCACAACAAAAATTATTCATATGTTGCTTTATGAGTATGGATGAAATAACATTAGGTGAATTGTCGATTGATACACAAGAGTTATTATAAAATCTTTTTTTTTCTTAAAATGAAGTAATTTATTAGGACATTAAAAACGTGTGAAATAGTTCAAATAATTATTACAGCTTTTCCGAAATAGCGATTGATATAAATATACGAATCGACGTGTTATAAAAATAAACACTTGGCATCTAACAAGTTTAAGATTTGCTACCTTATGATTCCAGTAATATTTCCTTTCATTCGATATATTCGAAAATATAAATAATTGATTCCTGTTTTAAGTAAATTTGATTAGACGAGCTTTCTTCTTATGTGGAAATTATATTTTAAATTTCTGCCAAAAAACAAATTTATTATACAAAGTTATATAAACTTGTAGAATGAAAAATATACGCGAATATTACAACAGCTTGCGTTTCGCTTGTGTTACGAGCTTATAAGTACTTTAATTATGCGGGCGATAGTATCGCGTCAATAAAATGATATCGTGGCATTTCACCGACTTTGCAAATATTTGCGACAAATCGAACTTTGCGTTGACGTAACAGCGCTCACGCAATTCGTGTGACGCGTACGAACGTGGATTAGCTTCAAATTTGTGCAATGTATCTGTTAGCTAACAGGGGATTACCGTGACCTCCTGACCTCAGGAAATACGTAGGATTTTCTGTGTTACGTAGATAATTTCGATAGTATTGATAAAATAACAAATCTCGTCCCCGACAATAAATTTAATGTTACTTTCATTAATTAAATTACTGTTCGAATAGGTAGTATTTGCATTGTTTGTTTGAAGTTCATTAATTTTTTTATTAATGAATCCTGCTAAACGAGATACATATCTGCGAAAAGTTTAATCCTATTGATTTTCTTTATCTAATATATAACTTGTCTTTTTTCAAATTTTCTCGAAATGACCATACTCCCTCTTCTCCCTAAGGATTTCCAGATCCTTACGGAGGGAGTACAGGGTGCGTTTGTTCGCGAGGGCCGAAAGAAACGAGAAATAGTAACACGATCTTGCATTAATTAATCGCGCGAGGCTCTCAAAGGCCGGCGGGTGCGGTAGTCTCCGGTTTGAAGTTTCTAATCTCTATAATGGAACAGCCGCCTCAATTAGGCGGGACTTATTTTCGCCGGGCCGCGATGTTTGAGCGCGCATTTGTGTAGCCACGCGACCGCGCCACGCGTCGCTCGTTATACCCCGATGGTCGCCTATGGCGATTGTTTCCCCTCGTCCGCGAAAAAATGATTGCCCGGTTCGCGTTGCAATAATCGTAAAACGGTTTCAGTGAATCACGCAAACGACAGATTTGCCTCGATGACGGATCCGTTTGCCGCGGACTTTGCATCGCAATCACGGTCCATTTCATGTCGAGAGGAGGAGATTCGTACATAATATTTTCGCGAAAACTATTTTATTTTGTCTATATATATATATTTTTTTTTGTCTGTGAATATATTATATTATTGATTATATATTATTGGTTTTCGCACGAGAATAAACTTTAGCGATAGCGTTAAATAACGCCAGGTTGGGGAGATTAACGGAACCGGGGGTCTGATTAACGAATCGAAGTGTACTTATGATTTCAATTCCGGGGAGCGATCTTTTCACGACGACGTGGCATCGACGGTGCGCTCGAATGTTATGACAATTATGAGTTTTTCGTGGGGCCACTCGGGGGCCGGGGGCGGCACGTGGCCCCCGACGTGTGTCGGAAGGGGGAAGGAGGGGGACACGCACGGCGCGACGCGTGCCGCCGCGTGAGAACGGCCGCGCTCACACGCGTCACACGCACACGCCACGCACGTGTGTGCAAGCAGCCGCGAGATAAAGAGAAAGAGAGAGAGAAAGGAAGAAGCGTGTGTGCGTGCATCGCTTTACCGGGATTTACTCTTGCGCTCGCTCTCGACTTCTCGCTCGTTGCCTTAGTTTAATTCATCCCGAAGCGCCGATTAAATTTCGTTCACGTGCGCTCGCAAGATATCTCTCATTCTCAAATAATCTATTGTTTAGATAAATGCGTGTCTATTGAAAAGATTTTTTTTACATTTTATATAATCATCGTTATATGTTTCTTATATTATATTTTTCAAGTAATATAATAGATATTATATAATATTACACTTATTATAAAAAGTATATGTGCAATTTAATTACAATTTATGTAATATTGCCCATGTAATATATTGACGATATATCGATCACATTTCACATTATTAATATTTTTTAATATATTGCATCCGGTAAATATATATCCGAAAATTAATAACAGAGTTGCCGTTTAATCTCATATTAAAAATGCTTTTTGAGATATGCAGAGAAGAGAGATAATAACATACACACATATATTGAGATATACATGTACAGACATATATAATGGATGCAACTTAAATGTAATTAAATCAATCGGAATTAAGATAAAATTATCACATATCAACGTCTTGTCAATCGGCGATTGTGCCTTTCGACGAATTCTCGTCAATCATTCGTAGATTATAATCCAATTCGTTCTTATTCTCATCTCTATTCCCCACGGGTCATTGAGCACTCTCGTTCTATATTCTTTCATATTGCAGATGGATTTTCACGCACGCGTACCTTCTTTATTGAATTGTGCATTGATTATTCGCTGTATCTTGCAATCTCTTGTTAGGGATAGATAAATCATGCGTTAGTTTTATTTTTCCTTTGTTAATATTTCATAATTTTTACGAATTAATAAATTGTCAAACATACATTATATATAGCATATCTTGATATAAATATTTATATTAATAATCTTGATATAATATTTATTTAATTAGACTCAAAAGATTCGACAATGAAAATTATTAGAATTTGTACGATCGAAAAATCTAATAATTTTTTGATTTTTTAAATCAATTTTTTAATTTAAGTAACGGCAAACATATTTTCCGTGTTCTTTGTAAAAATCCTCAATTGTAAATAATTTGTAGTACGCAATCTGTAGATTGAGATACGTTAATAGACATCTCTCTGTTCGCAGTATTTAACTTTATCAATTAAAATGATCCCGGCCGGAGATGACGGCGCCGTGAAAATTACAATTGCGTTAAGTCAATCGTAATTACCGGTCGCACATTAACCTTTCTATCTTCGTAAGGGTTAATTGCCTCGAGCGTACCACAAGAGGAAAGCATTTCCGCAAGAGATTGTACGGAGTTGGGATGCGGTTGATATACCCGCGAGCTCTCGCGTTCGGGGATGATCGTGCGGGATCGGACGCGGAGTCTGGGGCTGAAGCCGAGGTAATAAATAGAGCGGCTCGTCGATCCGGAGCGGTATTTCGTCGCGTGACGCCGTGGCGTGTACGCATCGATCCACAGGCCGACGACGGTGGTGCGGGGCGGATAGGCGCAACCACGTCCGAAAATCAATCCCGTGCACGCGTGTATCGTACTCGCGCGCGCGACGACGAGGAAAATAATCGGCGCGGCTGCTCTCCTTCTCGGGGAGGCGAGAAAGACGGTGACATTGACGTCGGAACCGGCCGCGATGCTGAAGAAATTCCTCGGCAAGTCCGGCCGCAGGATCCTGCGGGTAAGCCGTTATCTGTCAACGGACGTTAATCGGCTCTTCTCCTCGATCATCTCTTCGATCGACTGTTGCACGCATGCACGCACGCACGCACGCACGTTTCTTTCGGGCGCATATTGTGGCCTAATTCCATCTGGACATACATGATCGGTTTTGCATATTTTCTCGACTCGATTAAAGGGCGCAACGTTCGTTAACACGAATTTTACGCGTCTTGTTTTGCGTCGTGCAGAATTACGACACATGGTATGGTTTCGTTTACGTCATTCCATTTAGGTGTAAAACTTCCGCGCGCGGTTGAATTATCGCGAATCGATGTTCTTATAGGTACGCGTCGTTGGGTGATTTCGAGTAAACGAGCTATGTCACGTAATTACAGTGAGAACTCGCGTCGACCTTTCCCTGCGAAAGGGTGCGTTCCATTTCTTCCCCTCGTTATTTAAGAGAGCGATGTATTATCTTTTTTTCTTTTTTACTTTACAGGCGATCAAAAAGCTGTCCACCAGGAGTCATAAGGCCAAAAAGTCGCGCAATCCCAGTTCCTGGCACACGGCCATTCCGGACCTCGAGACGACCTCGCTCTCGTGGTCCCTGCCGTCCTTAGACACCAAGAGTATCGACACCTATATGACGTACGTCGCCGAGAACCAGGAGGACTGCATGTCGAGTTGTTGCTGTTGCGACGAGTACGAGGAGAACCAGAAGAACGAGAACAGAGAGAACGAGATGATAATCTAACATCCGTGCTCATAAGCGATACGTATCGCACGCTCGTTTGTCTCGCTATTAAATTCGCCGGCAATCGCATGCCGTCCAAAAGGGTGGCAAAGAATCGCGGGTGTACGATTCTTAACGATATTTAACCCTTAACCGGTGAGTATACGAGTATGTCATTTTTATTTTCTGGACAGTACTTCTGTTAATGCAATAGCGGCACCAAAGAACATGCTCGTCGAGAACTCGGTTAAGGGTTAATCACAATCCATCCGTAATCCGTTCCACGCACAGGGAGCGTTTTATGCTCTCTTTTATTTTTTGAGATGTATCATATCGTCGAGATGAGGGGGGATGAAAGATAGAAAGAGAAATTCTACAGACCTTGGATTATTATAATCATCGTATCAGACGATTTTTCAACATATTATCGTGAGATAAGAATGCGAAGAAGAGGTGATGCTTTATTTCCAATTAGTCTTCCAACACTAGATTTATCAATTTATTTTATAGTTTGCATTCTGATGTTTGCGATAATTTTGATCTCATTTAGCCGCATAACTTCGTCGATAATAGATGCATTATTTATTTATTGTCATACACATTCATTTCATTACAATTACAATAGTTTAGTTATGATTACGCAAACGCGGTTATATTAATAATTAAATTAGTTGTTGGTTTAATTTATTCAGTTCAACGATCGTCTTTTTTTCCCACATTTTATCGTACAAGAAAGAAAGAAAGTGCGACGTTTCTTCTCTTTGCGCGTCATCATCACTTTCAATATAGAGAATAGCAATATGTGACGTAGTACAAAAAAATATATATCGCCTAGCGTGTTATCAATCACGGAAGAATGACGTTCGAAATATAATAGAACTTTTCCACTTATCATGTGATTTTATCACATCGAGTCTAACTCACAGATTAGTTTTTTGCAAGATATTATTTTTTTTTTTGATATTGTGCACTGTTTCGGGTAATCAATAATTTATTTTCGCGCGAGACGCTCGAAAGCTACACCAAAACCGCACGTGACAGAGCCTCCTCGCTGTGTCCAAATAATTTATTTATGATCGTAAGAAAAGAGATTTCGCAGAAAAATAAATTTTAATCATTAGAATAATAATTATAAATTAAAATTATAATAAAGAAGATTAAATTATTTACTTTTTTACTTAAATTATACGTGTACTCGCATACATCTTTTCGGATCAGTCGGATATCGATGAAAAATTTCATCATGAATCTCATGTTGGATACTCTAATTTCCCCCGCTAGTTATCAGTGAGAGGGAATCCGACTTTGTAACTCGATGTCGTCACGCTGATCGTCCTAGGTTTTCAATATCTTGCGCGTTCATAGTGCGCCCGTTAGATTATAGTTAGTCGATACAACTGATCCTCGATATAGGTAAACTCATCATATTTTTATTTCGAGGAATGAACATCGTATATTTCGCGAGAGGTAAACGGCATTAAAAAAAAAATAATATACTTAAATGAACGGATTTTCTCTTTTCTGCGATTTCGTTTTAATTCTTTTCGACAAATCCGAGTTACTGGATATCGAGGATGTTTACGCAATAAATCGCACCGGCCTGGTCACCCGAATCGAGGTTTTCTATTTCCGATCTATTTCCCGCACTTTTGCTCAAAATGCAAAGTCAATCCTTACTGAAGCGTAATCTTTTTATTCTTCCTACGGGTCGATTTGTAAGAGGGGAGAAGAGAAGAGCTTTAACGACTTATATCTATGTATAGATGCAGAATTTATATATGTATATATAAAATAAAAGAAACAGGATATATATATATATATATATATATGTATATGGATATGTACGTAGGTGTACGCGATGCGTGTTGATATATACTTTACGTAAGAGCGTTTCCGATAAGGCTGTGACTTTGTAATGGATATGTGAGTGTCATGAATAAAATGGTTTTATTGACGATCCCCGACATATAGTGTTCCCGTGACCCCTGTCATCGCGGTTTCATTGATCGTGCAATGTGTACCGCATACATGTATGCACCGTATAGCATAATATGCAGTATAATATGTACCAGTGTCACACACTAAGCAACACCACACGTGGAACCTTCGTTTGAATTGGTAATAGCTATCGATCCGCGCGCGATTTTCTCGTTACGGCGTCTAACGATCATTCTGGAGATGTGTTATAAGGATTATAGTATTTCTTTTATGACAAGTGAAAACTATAGCCTTCTCTGTGATTTCGGGTCGTTTCTGGTAACATTTTAACCACTCGTTGTTCTATTTTCGCGAATATCTATAATAATGATTTACAGAGAGAGCAGAGAATTTATTATTTGATAGCGATGTCAAAAGGACCTTCAACTATCCTCTCTTGTTGCTTTACTTTTTAATATTCATTTATTTTTTACATTATTTTTTAATATCCATTTGTGATTAGAGTCTAATGTGCAATTGCAATTTGGAATTTGGAATTTGCATTTTTAACTTTTCTTCTATCTCGTAGACCCGTATTATTCGCGACTTCAGAATAAATTTCTAGTGTAAGGGGAATAATAGAAATTTTCTTTTTATTTATCATTATATATTAATCTTTTAGAAAGGATATAATCAAGTATTGATTCTTAAAACGGATCTATAACGTAAAATTTGATATCCTAAAAAAATTATTTAGGGTAAATAAGGGTAATACGAGCTTGTTTAATCGTCGTAATATATATATAATATATATAATTAAGGTTTTTCCTAAAATATTAATTTGTGTAGCCTTTTGACGATTAAACAAGCTCGTATTACTGTTTAACAGAGAAAAAGCTCTTCTACCGTTAATTTGACGAGAAGTGTCAAGTTTTGACAAGAGCTCGCGGTTGAACGCGTTACATGGACGCGTTTCGCAATTATGCGCGCGTGCGACCTATAGAAAAAATCGTGCGTAACGAGCACGCGCGAACAATAGGCCGCACGTGCCTACGCAATATCAGTAATTCCCGAAAATTAGGTTTTGTCGACGCTGCGCGGGAGCACAAATAGTCGCGACTAATCGTTGACCGCAGTTCATTAAAAAAAAAAGAAAAGGAAATAAGGAGTAAACGTGCGCGCGAACTGTGCTGCGAAACTAATGATTCGCAAAACTGGTTTACGGACATAACGCGAGCGGGAGGGTCGTAAGTCTCATTGTTCTTCGTAGTCGGGAATATTCCGCGTCTGCGAAGGGAATTTTGCATGAGAAAGGAAGAAAAACGATGCGCGTCCTCCTCCCCGAATGCTGTAAATTCTTTCGTCCGCAAATTTGCGTCGGTTCTCTCTTGAAAGCCTTCGGGTGCGTAAAATTTGCACAAAAGACGCAGTGTACAATGAGATGATTTGACTGTCAACGTTTCACTATCGACAAATATCTGCAACGTAGGATTATTTTCTGGTAGCTATTATAGCTGAAAAAAACTTTGAGCGAGAAAAAAGTTCTTTTTTTAAAATATAATTAGAAATAAAAATGATGAATTTCTCTTAAAGATTGTTAAATGTCTCGGAAGCACCCACAGAGAATACAATTTTTAACAAGAGTCTATTTAAATACCAAAAATCAATGCTCTACTAAACTTAAATTTCTTTCCAGAAGAATCCGTGTTTATTTTGTCGCATAATAAGCGACAGTGACCGATCTCATTGAAAAAAAAAGAGTATTTCCGACCGTAAATAGTTTCATAACAGGTACGTACAGTTGCGCGCCATAGGGTCGTGTAAACATTGATAATGTTTTGATATGTCAGGTATCTAAATTCGTAAATGATCGATCAGATTGTATTTACGAGTCTCGATTTATATTATATACGTTCCCAGGAACTACCTCAGTGTCAGTTATCCGACGAGAATGTAGGACATTCTTATCTGATCCGCTTCAGTTTCGCGTGAATGCCGATTAATGGCTGTATATCTCGAAAATGTAATATCGATTGGACTCTCTTGGGGGAAAGTACAAAGGAGAGGAATCACATGCGATGAGATTCTATTTGTATCTTCGAGTGTTATCGCTTTATTACAAAATCGTATTGCAAAAATACTTGGACCTCTCTCACACGTAAACATTAAAATGCGTAAATGGCACGTTCCGGCATGCGTATGACAACTGTTTCTCTCTCTCCCCTTCGCTTCTTTTTCTTTTTTTATTCACGCTGGACTTTACACGCTCACGCAATCGCTTATCACTCGAAAGCGTCAATGAAGCAAATATACTAAGTCGATACGCAAACCGGTAGTCGATTACGAGATAAAATTACGAATACGTCTTATTATTTACATTTAAGCGTATGTATGTACAATCTATATACAAATTTTTTCTATTAATAAATATCTTTTTAAGTTAGGTATTCACACATGACTATCATTGTCTCACTCATTGAAAATGCACTGATATACAGTTTTGGTCGTTGAACATTCCTGAGATATGTTAATAATAAAGTATTAAAATATTGTACAAAAAATATATAATACGTATATACACGAAATTTGCCCTTCACATTGATTTGTTTCGTAAAATATTTACGAAAATATTTGTAACATAAAATCCAGTTACGCACTTATGCATTATATCGTTCTTATACATCAAATTCTGCAAAGGGAAAGTGAATTCTACAATCTCGCATTAGAATGTTCTTGTTGTTGGCTCTTGCACCAAACGACCGCGACCATGGCCGTCGATTGCGCATCGGGGGTTCAAGGTCAGTATGCCAGTTCCGCGCCCCAGGGTCGATAGGGTTTCCCGTGCTGTTGCTGGGGATACTGACCCGGGTATTGGCTCCAGCCGCCTAGAAGCGGCGGCATGGTCCCCGGACCGGGCGGCATCCCGGCGGAGACCGTGCTTGGCGGCTCGTAGCTGCTGGCAGTCGAGGTAGACGTCAACGTCGTAGACGCAGCGGGCACTGCCGAGGGCACGGCTGACGGCGGATGTTCCCGGTGGAAGCTCTGCAGATGCGACAGTAGCCGTAGCCGAAGCGGATCTCTCTCATCCAGACCCTCCATAGTCACCAGGTATCGGCCCACTTCGGCGGCACACTCTCCCCAGCCTACCGCGTGATAATCCATAGCTAGCTTCGTGCTGTCATAGCCCTCCGGTCCTGTAATTGCAATTTACATCGTGATTAATGATAAAAATATTCAAAAAATATATAATATCTTTATAGTTATTATAAAATATATAATATATAATAACTTAAGATTTAATGATATGTAATAACAAATCATATATACATATATATATAGATATCGTAGTCTTTAAAATTTGTTTAAGATAAAGAAAACTTTTATAGATAAAAAAATGGTACATAATTTTTTTGTATAATGTAATCGTTTAAGACGCGAGCTTCAACGAGAAAATTATTTTTCGACAAAGGTGTCGCGCTTCGAAAGAGAGCAGGTGTCGAAAAATGATATCGCCGTTTTTCCCGGAGTTTTTCCCGCGAATCGTCTCCGGACGATTCGCAGATTAAGAAATGCATCTGCGGACCGAGATCTTTTGTGCATTTTTGGTTTTCGCGGCGCAACAATGCCTCAGCATACGTGCACCGAGGCGAGATGGGCGCCTTGGCTTTAGTAGCAGGCGGTTCATTGTGTGCACGTGGAATGGGACAGGTAGCGTGGGAACCATTTAGACCCCCATAGACCGACCAGGCGTCTCGTACGCGAGATATGCACGCACCGAATAAACGAGTGGAGTGTCCCACGTTATTATGCAAGTTCTCAGACCCCCTATACAAACATCACTTATAAGAAAAGTCTATTGCGTATGTAGACTACTACGTACGTGTTAAAATCACGTGCGATCGATCATTGCTAAAGCCTTCGATAAGTGACTTCGAAACTTTGGGAAAAACTATAAAAAAGAAACTTATTCGGTGTGTACTGACGTTTAAAAACTAACATAAGCGTAAGATATAAAAAATGTCAAACCGAGCGTGTGAATATTTTCCTTTGCAAATTTATTAACAAAATAACAACGAAATATTATTCAATCGATATTGATCTTTGATTGACAAGCATCATTATCGAAACAACAAATGTCATTATAGAAATCTTAAGTATTAGAGTAAGTCTCTGGCCGGTCTTGAAATATCGCGATAGTTTGTTTAGCGATATTAAATTTAATATCTCTCGTTTTTAGAAGAAAGGGGAGGAGAGAAAGAGACACACAGAGCTCGTCGCGCCCTTCGACGTGTACGCATTTACAAATAGGGAGACCGCGCACACAATCGGACGTGTGTATTGGTGGTGCGTGTCCGTGCAAGCACATATATGAGCGGCTCTCTAGCTGGTTTCCCACAGGGTTCGACATCTGCCCCAGGCCGATCCGCCAAGCACCTCCCTCGCGAGGGGTGCGACACGCGGGACACCTCACCCCCGGGCCCGCCGCCACCAATCGTGGGAACACCACTTCCAGAGAGTCGTTGACTTCCTCTGTGCTTCCCACAGGATCTCCGCGCCCGGTCCAGCACCTGCTCGCGTGTGTGGATCCCGTTTGTATGGCGGCCTTCACGGGAAACCATATGCCACACCTTGTCTCGTGATTTTCTCTACGATGCCTCTTTCTCGAAAATATTTCTTGTGGACCGTTCTTAATAATATCAATATTGTGTTGAAAGAATTGCATCTGAAATTTGTTTAATATCTTTCCGAGAGAATTCCGTCAATTAATATTTGCGAATTGATCAATTTAACTGATTTTTCGCGTTATTTTTATAACGAAAATAATTAATAACAAAGTGACATATTCATCATTTGTAAAAAAAAAATTAAAATTATGAGAGAATGATAATTTTTAAGATTAAAGAGATATATATCTGCGCGCATTTAAGATATTATTATACTGATACAAAGATCTCGTTTACAAATCTATGTTAATCTATCTCGGATCTACGTAATAAGGAAACGCAGAGACGACAGATGGGCATTCGGTTACACAGTTACAGTTAGTGTTCTCTCTGTTCACCCTTACGGTCAACAGGTGTCTTCCGGTAGGAAAAAAGGGCCGGCTAACCGAGAGACATAATAATGGCGTAAGAATCAAATTAGTAACCGTTGAGAGATTATTAATGTCAGGCCCGAGAAATCTCGAGTTAGAAAGAAAGGGTGGTCTCATTGATCTTGGAGAATCGTCTTCGAATTCCGCTACGCATTCACAACAGGAAAAGGCGTTTCTTCCGGATTCGGAGATCTTATTACTCGACACCGTTACATCTTTCGATCTGCACTTCCGTTATGTCACTTCCGTTCTCGCGTGCGAAGTGGTAAATACCGAATAGTTTTCGTTCAATCGTTTTATATAATAGCGTTAATCTAAAACACATACACTAGTTAATTAAAACAAGTTTTTTTTTCACAGTTAAAAATTTTTATATAATAAAATACATAGGAGCATAGAAAATCGCCGTATTTAGAGAACGATTTAATTTAAAGAAATAACTCAAGCGAAGGGACGAGGATTAAAAAGGATAGAGGAGAAGACTCTCACCCTTATTGCGAAGCGTGCGCAAATGCTCGACAGTGAGCTGCAGGATCTCCGCTTTCTCCAGCTTTCCGCTGTGAGGATCCCTGGCGGCTGCCGGTACCAATCTCCTCAGCTCGCCGAGGGACGCGTTGATCCTGTCGCGACGCTTTTTCTCGATCATCCCCCTCCTGCGTTTCCGCGACGCGTGCTGACAGGAGTCTCCTCCGGGCGAGTTGCATCTGCAACGGGAATTTCGAGCAAGGGTTGAGACATAAAAGCAACATGGGATTCAAGGGCGCGTTATAAGACACTTCGTGGTTTCTTTGTCCGGAATTTTACGGTACCGTTCTAATCGTAAACAGAAACGAGAGAGAATTATTTTAATTACATATTGTCAATTCGCCTTGTGGACCGCGCGACAACTCACTTAATTAATTTCGACCAGACTGAAACAATGCTGTTTTAATTACAATTTTAATTACGATTTTGTCGTCGAAACAAAGAGACATATGCCGCGTCGAGAAGACCGACCGACGAAATTTTTAGAGAACAAAAGATTATTTCAATAAAAACTTTTACGCTCACTGCTTCATCTTAAAGAAAATTAATCTTAATTATTTCATTTTTTTTTTATTTTTATAGAACGATCAAAAATTCTTGTTTGATATTCTGTAGATTAAGAATTTTTTTTTTAAGAAACTAAACTTTTGCGAATTATAAGACGATTTGAAATTATTCCATTGGGGGGGCTCTAATTTTAATACAACGATCGCATGGATTTTTTTTTGTATTAGATAACGCGAGATTGTATAAAAAAATAAATACGTACGGTTCCTTGCCGCTCTCCTCCGAAAACACGTCGTCGCAATCGGAATCGCTCATGGTCCTCTTCAGATTTCTTTGTTGATGTCCTTGATTTTGTTGCGGTTGCTGTTGTTGCTGCTGCTGCTGTTGCTGTTGACTAGTGTCTTGACTTCTTAACTCCGTATCAATTTTTAATTCCAAAAACTCGTGATTAGATCGCATCTCCGTCATATCCGATCGCATGCTTGACATATCCTGATGTCGGACGTCCTGATGCCTGACAATGTCGTGTCTGGATAATTCCTGATGCCTCTGTATCTCCGGATGTCGAAGATCCGGCCGCTGCATCTCGTGCCGTAGCTCCTGGTTCCTCAGGTCGCCTGGTATCGTGGCAGCGTGTCGCAACTCGTGAGGCCCGGGCGGCCGCATATCATGATGATGACGCATATCCGGATGTTGCGGCGGCTGATAAGGTGGATGATGCGGCGGCGGCGGATAACCCCAATGATGACCCGACGGCGGCGCCGGTAGCGTTGACAGGTGACCGGGCGCGACTGCGCCGGAAGTAATCTCGGAGGACAACAGGGTGCTGTTGTCGTCGGAACGCGCGACCACCACTCGCCACATGTTACGCTGTCAGAGGAGAACGGAGGAGGATCTATCGGACGGCGCAAACTTCTTGCGAATCGAAGAAATATTCAAATCGATCGCGCTACCGCCGGATGCTGCGAGATACCGATTCCACAACGATATGAGATGCCATAGCGATTGACGAGAATGATTTATACACAGTCACTGTTTATATATGAATAAATCTGCAGTATTAATCGAGATAAAATGTCAAACACAATAAAAGATCACATAGCTTTCAACGTCTATGTTTGAAAGATGAATTCGAATATTTGCAGAATCTCTTCCGGAAAATCTGAAGAAGATCGAAGGGCCTTTGCTGCTGATGAGATAATTTCTTTAAGGATCTAATTTCCACTAAACTTGCGAATCCTGGAGAAGATTGCCGTATTGTTGTCGCCGAATTCTCAAGATAATTTCTTCGTGAATTTCGAAAATTGTTGCAACGTTTCTACGTTGAGTGTCGACGAACGTTTCGCGAGATCTTGAGGAAGGTCAGGGCTGGAACGGTGACCGCGAAAGGAGCAATCGGTCCTGGCACTTGTCTCGCGACGACGGTGGAGTTTATCAGCGCTCACGTGCTGCGGCTACCCGCGACGTCGCTCGCGGTCGCGTGCGTACGTGCATGCGTGGAAGAAGAAGTCGCGCGCTGGACGCACTCTCGGCTGCTGCAGTTGCTGCAGGATGTGCGTGTGCACTGGTCGCGTGGCGGCGGACGTATGTCGTGTGCGGGAGGACGCAGGGACGACACACGACCGCGTGGTGTATCCCGCGATCCTGGTGGGGATGATCGGAGGTGTGCGCCCTCGGGATGAGAGTGGGGCACCGGAGGGGCCCCGTGCGGCTCGTCGAGGTAAAGAGCAAAACCCCGGCGCATGGGAGGGAGCGAGAGTACGCACATCATCGTCGAAGGGGGAACGAAAATCGGGAGGGGCGACTTTCGTGGGAACGTTCGCGGCGACTCGTGTGCGAGAGCGTGCGTGCGTGCGTGCGAGCGTGGGTCCTTGATTGTGCGACCGCCGGCCGGATTCTGCGTTGCACTTGGTCAAGGAGACTGAGAGGTGGAGGAAGCGATCTTCTCGTCGTTCAGGCCAAGCGGATATGCGAGAAGAAAGGAGCCGGAAACTGCTCTTTTCCAGTCCCGTGTGAATCCTTGCTGTTCATTCTTGATGTATCGATTATATCTATTATAATAAAATAAATATGTATGATTTTTAGATACGTTTTCTTATAAATTTATATTTACTACAATTTCTCTGTAATTAGTATTTATATTCATGCAATTTTATAAAATCACAGATTTCAAAATTTATAAAATTTCAAGTTTATCAAATTAAGATTTGATCTTTTAACATCAAGATATTTCATTATTTATGAATTCTACAATGTCTGCGAAAATAAAGAAAGGGAGGATTTGTCTTTATTCGTTTACTCGAGAATGAGTAATGAAATTGAGAGAACCGGTAAGACAATCAGTTTCTCCCTTTTCCCCCAATCCCTCAAAGTGATACGCGCGCCACCATGAAATCACTCTAGTGCCACCCTCGTGAGAGCCACCCCCCTCTGCCTTATTCGCACGCTCGTGCGGACGTCGCGGAGACGTTCACGCGTGTCGGGAAGGGCCGTTTGGGGGACGTTCGTAGGAAGAGGGGGTGCGATCACGATAAAGTTCACACAGGAATCGTACGCGGCACGCGCTCACATGATTATCGGCGCCTGGGAACGAAGCTGACTAATCGTATCGTTAACTTTTCAGCGGAGATAGACCAGGAGCGATTACGCGACATAAAATCGGCGGCAAGTAAATTGAAAAAGCTACTCTGTGAAAATCAAATTGTCTAAAGTGCGTATAATACACCATAAAAAATTCTCATTTTCGTAACACATCTGATACAATATAAATTTTGAAAAATTTCGAGGATCTTGCGAAGCGATCTCTCATTGAATCATACACGCGAGCCAATATTACCTAAGAGAAACTTGGATGTCGTGAATAGAAATGAATGTAGATGAATAGAGATATGTTTTGCACGAGGCTCGATGAAGAGATTGGCTTATTTTCCTGACATATTAAGGAGCGATTGCATGCGCGGCAGGCGATGAAAACGGTACGACGACGATCGCAGCGGGTATCGCGAAACGTGTACCGCGTCGCGTGCACACACGTCCAGCACACGTCATCACGCGATCAAGGGCGCGAAACAGAAAGAGAGAAAGGGAAAGGCATAGGGTGGATCGCGTGCCCGTATTTTTTGCACCTCGCGCCGCCGATCGACTATTCTTCGTCTCTCCGAATTCACGAGAGCCCACCCCACGGATAGTCCTTATTCCGCATTATATAATATCTTCCCGCGGACCTTGCGTGCCTTTTGATGCCTCCCGGATCGCAAGCGGAGAAGCACAGGAGGGTGCCCAGTTCCCATAGGTATATCGCGTGAATGTGCGCTCTTCGGGCCGGAATTCTATATAAAGGGATGATGCAAATCCAAACAATCGGGGATTCTGACTGAGAGAAAGCCTGCGAGAAATCATGCTCTCTCGAATCATTCTTTATAAATTAATATATCTTGAAATATCTTTCGATTAGAACACTCTTTTATATTTAATTAATTGATATAACTTGTATATACGTTTTTACATTTACAATTTGTATTTTATTATTTCGTTGTTTTATATAAATTATCCCGTTTTCTGCATTGCGGGTAAATCGATTGCGCTCAGTCAAATGCACAGTCAATCGATACGCCAAGCACTACAATATTCGTCAGTATTTTTAAAAAAGATTCGAAAAGAAGGGACGATGTCTGAGTCACCAGGCCATTAAGCATTGTGCAGGTTACGATATCAATGACTTACATCGTTCTGTATTACGAACCGTGAGTAGGGCCAAAGTATCCGGCTTCCGGTCCGCACGCGACTTCTGCACGTGGACACGTGGCGCAAATCGAGGCGTTTGCATATACGTATATACACACATGTGCCACGAAGTGCATATCTGCGTTACTTCGAGGAAACAGACGACACGGTGTTCCAATATCGATGTTCGTCAATATCCGCGCGTGCGTTTTCTTCTATCGTCTAAATCTATTATTTGCATTCTGTAAACAAAATATAAAGCTATATATATCTGACATTATCGCAAATTTAAAATTTTGATAAAATATAAGCTTTTTTTGGTTTAAATCTTTTTGCAGAAGAATGTGCTATTCGTTATGTTAAATAAATTCAGAAATGCTATGTGCATTTTTATATATTAAGTAAATAAAAAAATATAATAAAACTCTCTCTTTTCTTCTCTTTTTAATTTTTGCATTTCGCAATTCCGGGGAATCGCCCATATCTGTCGTTTCCGACGCGGAAAGCCCGGTACCTTCTATCGGCAAATATTTATTCATAATTTCGTTTCAATCATGCATATATATATGCGCTGATGTCGAGTGGATTTAGCCGCTGGTCAGTCCATCTTCTGGACAAACAACGCGAACGGGAGGGATAAGAATACCGACGTCATATAGGCACACACGAGCGTATCCCCATGCGTAAAGCAAACACGCATAAAATTACGTATTCGTGGTTCGCGTATCAGTCCGCGACCGAATGTATTCTTAGAAAAACACGAAACACGATTGATAGGGCGAGGGAGGGGGATGGTCTGTCGCGATACATTTGCCGGACCGTGGTCGATCATGATTGCAACAATATCAGAGTCCTCGTAGCATCGCCCGAAGTCTTTTTTCCTCTCCGTTCTTTCTTTCGTTATCTAAAATAATAGAAAAAAAAATTAGATATCGCCTTTATTTTTTACTCTACTAATTTTTTCTCTAAATTTTTGTTTGTAATCAAACTATATATTATTTTTTCTCTCGAAATAAGGAATACATATCGCAAATGATTAAATAGACAAACGTTCTTCCTTGTTAAGCATCGATATGATATCCGCTTTAATCGTATCGTATCGCAACTTGCATTTCGCGTAAACGAAGCATGGATGGACGACCGTTTTCCTGGCCGACAAAAGTTAACGACCAAGGCAGTGGTCACTCACTCCCCCCGATCAACCGGCAACTTGACCAGCACCATCGACAGTTGGCGGCGACAATCGTCCGATAATTGGCAGACATTGTTGAACGCGTTTGGCACGCACACACACCCGACCCGAGTGGACCGGCCTTTCGCTTTACGATTTGTTGACCACCGTCGCGATCGTGACACGGCCGATCGGAAATATGAATTTATCGCCGATCATGTTACGACGATGACGGTCCGAATAATGTATCGATTATGACGTGTTGTGCATTAACCGCGCTGTCCTCCAGCTCCCGTGTTTGCCCTCGTAAATCTGCCGCGATGACTAGATGGATGCTGCATGTGCGTGATATCATCGTAAAGTCGGTAGAATCTAAATCCATAGAAAATATTTCTTATGTATTCGTTTATATTGTTTCACGAATTTTATATATCATTATTTACACAATTTTCGAAACGTAGACACCTTTTTTCTCGCTTGTTTTATCTAATAATTATATGTATATCTTTTTATTATTATTAAAATTTGCACAGATATTTCTCGTGATTGTAACAATCAGTTTCTTTAAATCGTTAAAGTCTTTACCTTGATTAATTTCATTCTGTTAAATCGGCACGTGTATAAAATAAGATTGTACAATATGAGTGAAAGACATCTTTGTTTCTCAATTAAGGCTACACAGGGTGGCGGGATTTTCCTCATTTCACCGAATCATGCTTTCTAGCACCATCTGTGTCCCTTGCGTCCTTTGAAAGATTGATCCGCCACCAGTGTAAGTCACATCCGCACTTAACAACATTACATTGAATTAATTGGATTCAATTACCACACTTGATTCTGCGAGAAAATTTCTCAATCAAGATATTTCCTTT
Organism: Formica exsecta; assembly: GCF_003651465.1. Taxonomy (NCBI): domain Eukaryota; kingdom Metazoa; phylum Arthropoda; class Insecta; order Hymenoptera; family Formicidae; genus Formica; species Formica exsecta. The sequence continues at coordinate 668,021 of NW_021851188.1, forward strand.
AAACGTTCGTGTGTATTTAATGTTCTAGAATAATTAAAGTAAAAAATATAAATTAAAAAACTTAGCAAATTTTATATTTTATAGATTGCATATTTATTGCTGCTACTCAGTAATGCTTATCGCGTGTCGTAGTGTTACGAATTTTTGTTTTAAAGCGAGGCAGCAAAGTGTATCGAGCGATTCACGGCCCATTTGCTACACTTTTCAAGTTCCCATCGTAATAAGAAAAACGCACGCGATTTTCATCGAAAAAAAGAGAAAAAAAGTAGCGCGTTTGGGGAAAATAACACGACTCTCTCTCGAGCGATGCGGATTGAATTTAAATACGCGCGTCGGGAATTCGCGCACCCTAAAATTACATCCCCATTTAAAAGTCGCCCCCAATCGTCATGGCGATTCGCCGCGCTCCAGGGCAGTTCAATTGCGGACAAGTGTGTCGTGCGATGTGTACGCTCGTATATTAAACAATTTTTTTGGCCACGATTTTAAAAGATGACAGCTGTCAGACTTGACAGCTTAAAAAACTTGACAGACCGAAACCGCAACGCGCAAACCGGACACGAGCTCCCCGAATATTTTTTTTCAGCGCATTACATACAATAAGACCTCGGCAATCGGGCATGTATAACATATGAAAGATTCACAAGAGTATTCTAATTCCCTGGTTCAAGTTCAAATAAATATAAATAAGCATAAAAGAAGATTTGTCTCTTTCTCTCTGTTATTCGATATCTGTTTTATTATTTATTACTATTATATATTATATTTTTTATTCTAAAGATGATAAAGTGATAAAATGTGATAAAAAATAAACAAAATACTTAGTAAAAAATAGGTTCCCTCCGCCCAAAACTCACAAATATTTCTTCAACGACAAGCGAAATGTAAGACGAAGGGGACACCATCGCTGCTGATGATCGACCGGCGATCGTGTCATCTCCCGGGAGTTCGAAAGAACGATCGATCACCGTCTCAAATTTTACAATATCACGCCGCAACGCGCGAATTAAGATATATGATCGATGACTTTCCAATCGCAGCGCCGTATTGTTCGGCTCTAAAGGGTCTACGCGGGCTCGTTACATTCGTCGGTGCAATTTCCTGACCGATTAAAATGACACACATGCTGCGCCCGCATTACATTATGTGTAGAAGTCTGCGGTTACGGTTTTATGTGGAAGTTTAAGTACGCAAAGCGTGTTATTGCGTAGGTCGAACAACAAATAACAACAATAGATTTTTAAACATGTGTACGTGCAGACTGCTAGACTGAGGAGAGAGAGAAAAGAAAAGAGATATTCTTTTCTTAACAAATTCTTGATATATTGATTAAGAAAAATCGACAATTAGTAAAAAATCAGTAAAATCGCTATGCAAATATAAATATTGATTTTTCTCTCATTAATACAATATAATTAGCACAAAAAGCACAATTTGTAACTAAAATTATGTTTTCAAAAAAAATATATATAAATAAAAATCAATATTTATTTACGTTAATTTTGTATGAAAAATATTCATTATATATTTCCCGAAAATAATAGATGCATGATAGAAGATTGTAATTACTCACTGCAACAAGGACTCCATGTGTACGGCGATTAAATGAATCAAGTGTTTAAATCGCGTAAATTGTAGAAGGATCTTCAAATTTAAGCAGGGCTGAATCACTGTGGTATTCGACGAAAAAAACGTTGCGCGTTTGATGAAGATGGTCAGAATGAATTACGCGCAAAGGTAGAATGAAGCGGAGGCCATGACAAACAGGATAACGGCGTACCAGGCATGGATCGAGGAGGGAGAAGCAAAAGCAGATGTCAAGGAGATATTCAGGGTTCTCGGTAAACTAGAAAAGAAAAAGAATCGGTGAGATTTGTGAGGAAAAATATGAATAGATAAATATTTTAAAAAGATATTTCCAAATAAATGTACATAATTTTTTATATAGAAATGTAACAGCTCGATGTAGAGAGTGTAGCTGAAAAGAATAAATGTGAATGTTTAAATGGAATGTTGAAAGTTTATTGCAAACGTTTGCATAAGTTACAATAATTACCACATATATTATCAAATATATATTAGTTCATACAAAATAATAACAATGTTTGTTAGCCGCGGCATTTCTACAATATAGCTTGCGATCCACGCCACGATGTGATAGTATGATGGCCCGTCGAATAATTATCTCCGCCCTGAAATGTATGAATCGATAGCATCTATTTTAACGCGCTATTTGTTGTATGTGATATCTAACAAATATCATTATTTCAGTGATACATCATTCTATTATCGTACAATGTATATAAAAATTTTTAATTACGTTTGAACGTATACTTCTTTTTTACATTAAATGGTGAGACAATTGCAATATTTTATCATTATTTTTTCTATATAAAAATTTAAAAAGATAATCGTGTGTGTATATAACATATATTCTTACCTGAGTAAGCATTAGCAATTCGTCCTGTGTGTCGACAATTTTAACGGGGAACGGAGAGCCTGGCACCAAGACACCAGCCCAACGAACTTCCACTCTGTAGTCCCCGGGTTCCGTCGGATCATATCGACAGAGAATGATCCGGTCTTTTTGAGTCTCCCGTTGCATCTCCACCCTGAACGCTCCCTTAGGTCCTCGTACTCTCACCGTGAGCTGACCAGCGCCGGCGCCACGCGTGTCGCAAATAAATCGCGACTGGAACGTCGCCAGCACACCGTGTTCGATTCCCGGTCCATAAACGCGAACCTGATATTTCATTAAATTATTTCAATTATAAAATTTATTTTATAAAACGAAAAAAAATCAACATTCACATTTTTATTAATTGAAAAAGATTATTCTGATTTCAATTCAGAATTTATATATCACGTTTAATTGATGGGATATTTCTTTTTAGAAAAATTTTTACGTTTAAATGTTAGAAGTACCTTTGAAGCATCCGGAGCTCCAGAGACGCGCAACGTAAACGGAGAACCGGGAACGTGTTCTCCAGCGTATTTAATCGTTAGTGCGTGTCGACCCGCTTCTTGTGGTTTCACGTTCAACGTGAAAGTGGCATCGCCGTGATCGTACAGCTCGCAGTATGCTACTTTATGTGGCCCGACGCAATGCGCCGTTAACTCACCTGCGAAACAAGTCTCCGATAAAAATTAACCGGAAGCAATAGATATACTTATCCGAGCATGAAATAAAATTCTACCTGGTCCAGCTCTTCTAGTATCGATGAAACTTCGTATCTCTTGCCCGACGATCCCGTGCTTCAATCCATCTCCGGAACAGATAACCCTAGACGCGTCGGCCGCGCTCGTAACGTTAATTTGCAATGGACAGCCCTTTAGTTGCCTTCCGTTCCACGATACCGTCATCAAGAGCGGATCCGGCGTTAATGGTATATAACTTGCGCGATAAACGCTGTCACCTGTGTGCGTGTTATACGAAAAGTATTTAGAATCGCGTTTTCTAATCCGCATTTTCAGGTTTACTATGCTTTTTTTTTATTTACCTAGATGTTGCAACATAACGTTAAGTTCGTTGGTAGGCGAAAACAGTTGTACTTTCGGAGTCCCGTTACCGGCTTGAGAACCATCTATGGTGAAACTGACTTCTTCGCCGCATTTGGCCGATGTCAATCCTCGTCCTTTGAGCAACACTCGACTTGAATCCTGTACTGGTGGCTAGACAGAATGGACAGGGAATAATTATATGACGATACAGTTGTCAAATGCGTGATTTTAGAATTTAATCTGTGATTAATGAAAAACCTCCAAGTCCTGCACGACCGCGAGTTTTGGTGCACCGGGAAACGGTGTACCGTTGAACAATATCTCCAGGCGGTGTTCGCCGCCGCTTATCTGCGGCGGAACGAGTTTTAGTCTGTTGCTAGATGTCATTTCGAAAGTGAGAGGATGATCGCCGATAGTTCCGTTGATCTCACCGGGTCCAGCCTCCGCGGTGTCGAAGCTGATTTTATTCGAGGGATGCAGTTTCAATCGTCCGATGTCGTCGCATACAGCGGACCAGCCACCTGCACGCAAGATCATCGTATACACATATTGTAAAATCGATAGAAAAACCACTGTATCACTATATCAAATCACTTTAATTATTCACCGATAACACGAAGATTCCGTGTGTCTATGATCTTCGGATGCCACGGGGATCCCGGCAGTTGCTGTCCGGCGCAGACGACTCTCACGTCAAACATTCCGATCTCAGATGGTACATAAGACACATTCCACGTACCCGGATTAGCGCCCGCTTCAATGGTAGCTTTAGAAACACTGTCCGGTCCATCCACCTGCGACGCATACGAAGCTATATTAAGTAAAAAAAAATCTACATACGTGTCAATGAAGCATTGATAAAGCAACTTCCTTATTACGTCGTATGTAAATACCTAAACCGCTGGAGGACTTCTCGTGCCGGTGATGATAAAATGCGCCGGTTTACCCACGTGACCGCTCAGCAATCCTTCACCTTTTGCGCGAGCTTGCCCGGCCGCATCGACGGTGCATATCACTGGACTTCCAGGTACGGAGCATCCGCCTATTACCATAATCGTAATAAAATTAAAAATATAAAAGATATGAGATTCTTTTCCGATATAAAGAATAAAATTTGTATGCCTAAAGATCGTTACCGTAAATGACGTTGATCATATAGGTGCCGGGCACACTGGGCGAGAACTCGATCATCTCGGCGCCGTCGTTGAGCGGAGTGACTTGCAGCGGGATCTCCTGGCCTGACGGACTCGTCGCCGTCACGTCCAAATCAGCCATGCCGGCGTCGACTTTCATCACTGTAATAACAGTACACTCCGAATTGCATAGGCATAGGCAATAATCACCGCGACTTTTCTTCTTCGACAACGCAATCCTCAAAGGTGTATCGCGACTATTCGATCGAACGACGCGTGAAGCGAGACTATTTGAAAGTAGTCTAAGTTTATTTGAGCTGCAATTACATTCTAAGCGCGGCCTTGAAGCACGTCGCACAGTTATGGTGCACTAGAAAAGGCTCGTTACTTTCTCCCGCCTATGCAAGTATGTCGACATATTTACATAAATACAGGATACATCTACGCTTACTCGAGTAAACGCGGCATTACACGCGCCGATACGTTTCGCCAAACGATTACTTAGCAATTAACACAGTTCTTTGGTCAACTCGGATAACTTCATTTCGATCATATCGCTTTTATCTAGGTTAGGCTTCGTCCATACTTTCTCCTCGTGTGAAAACGATCTCGTTCGCACATGTTAACAAATAAGGAAAATTGTTACAAATAAAATGCGCACAGAATAATATTTATATAAAAAATATTTTTAACTCAGAAATATTCTTATAACTCCTTAAAATTTTTTTGATGTCAGATCTATATATATATTTAATATATTTTTCTTCAGCATTGTGTCTCGCTTGTCTCGCGCAAAAAAACGCACATGAAAAACTATTACTCACATTACATGCTATAATTATTATTTATACTTACATTTAAATGCAATGTGATCGTGAACTGAAATCGTCATGGGACCTAATTCTTGAAGTTTAACCTTGGCAGCGTCAAAAGCTTGGCAAAAGAATGGCGAACCCAACACTGGTTTTGCACCGTGAAGCACATCGATTTTGTATGTGCCTGGGTGAAGAGAACATGCAATAGTAATTGTATTTCGCAAAGTATTTTATCGCGTAACAACAAAGTCTTTTTTAATCTTACCGACGCTATTCGTTGTAAATTCGGCGAGTAGATTGCCGTCGCGATGCTGATAACAACGTACGGGTACGGCGTTACCCTGCGGACCGCTGATAACGACGTCGAACTCCTTGCCAGGACGTCCCAGAGTTTCGATAGTGAAAGATGTTACTTTCCCGACACATGACTGATACAGACCCAAACCTGTCGCCGTCACTTCCCGTCCTCCAGTAGGACCACGTACCGTCACATCCAATGGACTACCTGTGAATATTATAAAAATAAAAATTCAGAATTTTCGTAATGTTAATGACAGTTTAATACAATGTAATGTAAAGTACCGTACCAGGAATATGGACCTCGTTGTATTTTATGTGAACTTTGTGAGGCGCGGCGCGTGTCGGATGGAATATGATCTCGTAAACACCGTTCTCCCCTTCTCTCACCAAACTATCGACATCCGCACCGCCCGCACGTACGTTGACCGATAATTTTCCGGGACCAGCCTCCTTCGACGCAATAACTATACAAGAAAGAAACAAAATACGTTAAACATATTTATATATTTGCTACTTTTTATCTTTTGCACAAATCAATATATTTAATACACTAAGTTATATATATATATAATTGAAACTTATATATATCCGAATAATTACCTAAAATAGTTCCAGGTCGATGACAAACCGCGTCTGCTATTTCTTTGATGACAACTTTGCCGGGATCGAAAGCTTGAAGCGTTTGCGAACTGACCATTTTGTGCCCGTCATTGAATATTATACTGTATGTTCCCACCTGTCGAGTTCGAACTTCCACGCGATATAAACTGGATGATAACTTTGTTAACGTGGAAGGAATAATTATTCCGTCCGGACCTGGATCGAAAGAATAAAAGAGCAATAGAAAAACAAATTGTATCTGATAACCTTATAAATATTTAGATAAATAATTTACCAGTAACTTCCGCTGATATAGGACCATTCAAGTCAGACATATCCAGATCTATGTAAGCTGTATTACCGATTCGGATCATCGATGGACCATGTAACATGCTGCTAACCACGGGACATTTAAATGGACTCCCTAATATAAACACATCGGTATTGTTAATATCTATTATTTTTCAAATCGGCTTTCGAAAATCGATCGATGAAATTGTTCGTGTACAAACCTGGCACGTTGTCGTCATTGAAACTGATATTAACGTAGTGCGCACTTGTTGTCTGTGGCACGAATGTAACGTCATACAATCCACGTGCGCAGGCCACCACCTCGGCTTTAACGGTGTTGTTCTCTGTACTCACGACCAGTTCTAGCGTTCCCTCGCCGGCTTCCGCGGCGTCGACGGTAAATGTGGTTGCCTGACCCAGTAATGCTTCCGTGAGACCGGACACGTGCACCTGTAAGCATTATGGTATCCAATGTTACATTAAACATTAGGAGCATCTAAGTTTTAATTTCACGTATTTGACAGCTTACCTTAGTCACATCGTAAATATTGCAAGCGAACGGAGAGCCTTTAATCGATTCGCCGTCTATCAGGACGCTGATGTTGTGCCTGCCGACTTCGGTGGGCACGAAGCTCACATTGTACTTGCCGTCGATGGGCTCGATAGTGATAGGCAGAGCGATGCCCGACGGTGGGGTTGCGATAACGTCGCAATTCGTGGACGGAGTCTGCGGATCTACAGTGAAAGACATCAGTCGTTTCACTGCACCCATCTTCAGATTGTGACCAGAAATTATTGCTTGACCGGCACCTACTACTTTACAGCTGAACGGCGAACCTAAGAATTTCGAAATATTAATATAAAGAACTAAAGATAAAATCATACGATTAGACGCGTACGGACTTTTTTCATACCTGGAACTGGCTCTCCATTGAAACGGACACTGAGACTATGCACAGCGGCTTCTTGTGGCTTAAAATTGACCCTAAACTTTGCATTACCCTCGCTTTGCACGTAATTCGGAACATTCTTGCCGTTTACTGCCACTATAATTTCTAAATTTCCAGCTCCAGCTTGACTGGCGTTGACTAGAACAGCAAATAGAAAATATACATTTTGCACAGCAATAATTCGTCGCACATTACTGTGAAAAATATGATCTTACTGCTAAAGAACACTGGTTTGCCAACGACCCCACTATTTATATCCGTCACTTTGACTTTATCAGCATTGTAAGCCTTGACAAGAAACGGACTGCCTTCCACATGCGATCCACTGAGCTTCACTTCGACGCTGTGATCACCTGTAACACGGACATCATTTAAAACAATAATGATTTTATAATTATATTTAAATTAAATATACACACCAACATCCTTTGGAGTAAATCCGGCGGTATAGACGTGACTGTTCTGCTTGATATGTACAGGTAAACTCTCTCTAGTAGGTGAGAGCACTTCGACGACTGGCGTACCGAGAGACGCATCGGCTTCTATTGTAAAGGTCGCGACGCGATTCACAGATACTTTCTCAAGTCCCTCGGTTATTAACACTTTTGCCGTATCGCTGACCTAAATAGTTTCAATAAAACGTTTTTACCTGCATTTTGTCTTGCGTTATATAACGCGTAATAGTAAGTTACTAAAATATTTTTAATTTTAAATAACATAACTTTTATATGTTTAGATTATCACGCGAATTCGTACAATCCAAAAAATAAGATATAAGATACCTGACAAGTAAACGGGCTACCAGGCACATCCTCCCCGTTAAATCGCAAGTCCACCGTGTGCACGATCGGTTCTCGAGGTGTGAATGAGATCGCGTACGTGTGAGGACCCTGCGCCTGAGCCGACGTCGGTACTCGTCCGCCGTTGACAGTGACTTCTAGATTACCCGGTCCCGCCTGACTGGTCTCGACTGTGGGTGAGGAAACGAGATTTATCTCAAGTATAAAACCATATTTTAAAAGGCGTAATATAAAAAAAAAACGTACCCAAGAAAGTTACCGGCAATCCGATGACACCGCGCTTGGCATCCTTCACTTTAATCGCAGCGACATCGTATACTTTACAGCTGAATGGACTGCCGGCCACCGGGATATTCCGGTAGTTCACCGATATTCGGTGCTCGCCGACGACTCTTGGTGTAAACGCCACGCTGCACGTCGTGTCTTTGTTGTCGGTGACCTGAGCAGGTACGGCCTGTCCATTGGGCCCTATCAAGTCCGGCGGGTTAGTCGTTTAATATCATTTAGAGTTAGCCATTTACTTGGGGTGGACACCGGAACTGCCAGCTTGCGAAGAGGTTCGCGTATACGTCCAATCGGCATTGTTATAAACTCGTATTAAGCAACGTTAAAGAAAGCAGACTGCGCGTTAGGGATTTATAGCTGCGATAAATAATTGTTAACTGCGACTAATGGGAGAAAGCCGTATATCTCGTACATTATTTCTAATTTGCTTCAGCTTGAATGCACGCAGAAGATTATTTTCTAATTCGTTTATAGCATGCTTGGCTGAGCAAAGCAACCGACAGAGCGAAGATATATTAAAAAATAATTATCATAGTAATTTATACTCAATATTATCAGGTAGAAACAAACAAATTTATAGCAGCTTCCTTCGTTTGTCATATAAAACGTTATAATATAAATGTATATACTAGAGTTAAAATATATTGGCACACTTATTAAAAGGCACTGTGCATTTAAAAATCTCAGTTTAGAGATACATATATCATTACATTGAAAAATTTAACAATTATACACAACTTAAAATAAACATATAGCACCATAAAATGGCTTTATGTAAGTCAAATATATTTCGCGAGCACATAAAATAATGTGATTACGAAATATTAGATGACTTCCATAGTTTTCCCACTATTGAAACCCACAAATTAAGCATTGTAATACTTTCAAGTGGTAACAACAGATATAAGACAAATTATGCAAGTGGAGGAGAGAGATAATTAGACTACCCTTATACAAGACTTTCAAAAGATTGAGTTAGGAACCCACCACCATGTGTGTGTTTCACGTTATAGTCCATAAATTACAATAAGAGCGAGATTAGTTTTTAAGAAGTCTAGTAATGTCGTAGTCTGAAAGCTGGCCGACCTGCAACAGAGAGAGAGAAAATTGCTCTCAAGCTAATAGATTAATGAGACATAGATGAACACAATCCTGTACAATTACGTCGACATTCCCGTGACGTTAAGAACAAAACGAAAGATCCCTCCGTATTAAAGACATGGTAAATCAACACATGGATGCTTCTGTGCATTTTTGTCGCAAAATACGTGCTAACAATTATATCACTTTACGAGCAATGAACTCGTGCGAATCGTGCACAGCGATATTTACCTTCAACATTAACTTCTAAGTCTTCCAAGCTACCGGCAACATTACTGACAGTTAGATAACTTTGCCGTCCTAATCCAGCGCTGCTCAGTGCCTGCCCACTTACGGTTACGTGGCTGTCGCCACCCACACGTGTCATTATAGGGCAACCAGGCACAGTTTTCTTATTGAAGGCTATATTGATAACGTGCTCAGACGCTTCAAACGGTACAAAACTAACGGAAAACCGCGCGTTTCCTTGCGGCGTTACTTGCGTCGGTATATTTTGGCCGCGAGCCGATATCGTAATCTCTAGATTTCCTTCACCAGCTTGACTCGCATCAACTGTCGACAAGATTATGCATTAGATTCTCACTATCAATATGCAACATGTGTTAAAAGGATACATTCTAATATTTATTTAACTGTTAGTTTAATACTATTATATACCAGTAAAGTGGGTTGGTTGACCAACACTGCCTCTAGCTACAGGTCCAATTAGCACATTATCCGCATTGAACGCCTTGGCTAGAAACGGCGTGCCATTCACGGGATAACCGTTATATTCTACACTAATTGAATGTACACCCACGTCCCTTGGTATAAATTCGGCGGTGAAACCGTTACTTATGTCACCAGTAACTTTAACTGGCAATTCGCTGTTTGGTCCTAAAAATATATATATATTTTTTTTTTAGATTCATGCATTCAGAAAATTATTGGACAATTATCTGAGATATATATGTCTTCATTATTATAAATTGATAGATATATGCCTCTTCATTTTTTCTATGAAACTTGAAATATATTACACATTTAAGAATTTATATATAAATTTCGGTTCCTATCAATTCGTAATAGTAAACGTTTAATGCATCACTAACCCCTTACGGAAACCGCTAGCTCTGCACTACCACTTCCATCAACTCCCATGTGGAAACTGGCAGAATGATTGACTGGAATTAGTTCTAAATGATTCATACTCAGTGTGACTCTGCTTGTGTCTGACACATTGCAAACAAAGGGACATCCACGTACTGCTTCTCCATTAAACTTTATATCGATATAGTGAGGCTTAGCAATTTCAGGGGTGAAAGATACGAGGCAACGGCCACCACCCACTACTTGAACATGATTAGGCACTTCTCCCTCATTTATAGAGATTTCTAGTTGGCCTTCTCCCGCAGCGCTGGCATCCACTGTAAAGATTACAGATTTAACATACATCATTCATGGACATACAAGATGTATAATATGATCAATGATCTACCTCTGAATTGACAGGCATGGCCAACTACGGCACTAGGTACATCAGTAACTTGAATCAGACTACTATTGTACACCTTGGCGACGAGCGGTCCTGCCGGTAGCTTTTGTCCCGCGATGCTCACTTCCACGAGATGGCTGCCTACTTCAGTTGGCGTAAACTCGACACGAAATTCGCCGGATCGTCCTGGCTCTTCATCAATTCTCGCGGAAATGTGTCTCTTCGAGGGTGCTGCAATTCATCGAATAAGTATATTGAGCATATTTGTAGATTGCCACAAAAATCAATTAACAAATTAACACTCACTTATAATCTTGACATCAATCTCGCTGCTGCTGAAGCCTAATGCAGACAGCTCAAAGATAGCGGGACTACCAGCAGGAACCAGCCTGATTGAATCACCTATCACTGACATCTTCGGTGCAGGCATAATACCAACTCGCCAAGGTGAACCTGATAATATATAATTAAAATAATAAATGTTCAACAGTCTGATGCAAAGAACATTTCACACACATAATTTACTATTTCAAAAGTAAAAACTGCTTATTATAATTTTGTTATAGATAACTAATTACACACACAGTGCTTTCATACACAAATTTTATTATTCCACTATTATATCATCCCACATTCATATATATCGCTAAATAATTGTTTTGAAATATAGAGACTTGTAATAATTTCACGCAGAGACAACGACTTGTCATTCGATTTGAAGAGCGAGACTTTATATAGGAGCGTTTTCGTGCTTCCCACACATATTTTCTTGCGTAAACAATGTCCTTTTGCCAACACCGTTATCCGGAATTCTCCGATTATAATAACACTACACTCTTGCAGAGCCGATATAAAATATAGGTCACTGTTTCGAATCGAATTCCAGATTCCCGGAAGTGCAACGTGACTCGTAACTCAACCTCTAACCTTCCTGCCACGCGCACCAAGTACGCGCTGTCAAACCAGCTCTCTTCTCCGAAAGTAACGTAGCATTTAATTGACCAATCGGGATAAAAGAAATAAAAATTTCTTTGCCCTGATTGGTCAATTAAATGCTACTCTGCTCCACGGATAAGATTTCCGAACGCATCCAAAAGGGGTAAAAAAAAAAAAATCCACTCGTACATATATCTACTAAACTTTGCTTCAGACTCCAGGGTAAAAATATTGTCGCGCGAAACAAAAGTTTGAAAGTGCATCGAAACTTGTACAGTCCCCGTAGAATTCGATCTTCGAAATTACGGGAAATTATGTCGCGGAGAAGAAAAAAAAAAACGAGCTTTACGTGACGATTCCACTGCACATGACATCACGGGAACAACGAACTTGTCGGAATGTTTGAATTCCGATAAGTCACAGTGAGAGAGAGATCTCATAGATGAGTCGTCAATTACCTTGACGAGTCGCGATGCGAGAGGAAACCTGGAAAGACGCTGGAAGAACCTAGATTATAAAGAAAGGGGGAGAGGAGAGAAAAGGGAAGAGTGCGGCTGGTGGATCCAGATTGATCTCGCGATCCAACGAAGACGCACGCGACACGAACAACAGATGCACTTCGATGACACGCATCGATCCTGCGTCGCCAGGATCTATCGCGAGGAGGGTGGCGAGGTGAGGGGACGTCCCACCTCACTCTCGAAACTGTACGAGATCGGCTCGCACGCTACGGACGACGATCGCGATGTCGCCAGCTTCCCGCAGCTGCATCACGCCGAAACAACGTGGAGAAAGGAAAATCCTCCACGGGAAAGAGCGGCCGAACGAACCCCGCTTGAAACGCACTCGAAAAACGCACAGTACCCGGAGAACCGAGCGGGAAAAGCGATCTCGACCCGCGACGAACGCTGGATCTCGCGCGATCCGCGACGCGACGCAACGCGGCGGACTCGACCGAGTTGAACGACGGACGGGACGACGAGCGTGTGTGCCCCAGCCCACCGCCGCTCGGGCCCAGAACCAGGGCCGTACGTCCTCGTGGCGCTCGCGAACCAGCTCGGCGGTCCCGTCACCGATACAAGCGGCGAGTCACCGATACAAGCGGCGAGTCTCCAATTACGCTTGACCTGTATTCCTAGCATACATTTAGCGGCGGAGGTATGTATATATGACGCAATATTATATCCATTTAATTTATTTTTGTCAAAAACATCTGGAGAAATTTCTACAAATTTCTGGAGAATTCAAGAATGAATCTAAGACCATTGTTTTTTTTATAATTTTAGGGATATGATTTTCAAACGATTTGCGCAATGGAAACGAGAAGAGAGATAGATTGCTCTGGATTTCTCCTAATTCGAGATATAGAGATCTTCCAAAATTTTATTCTTTTTGGCTGTATCCAGGATATGTTAACTACTTCCACGAACATATAATTTTGGAGATTAATATTCGCGAGTTCGTTGAAAGGTAACACAATGAAAACTTTTAAGTATATATACTGCAAATAAGTTCTATTTTATTTATCATTGGATACGACTATCTGATTCTACTCTCGTGTTGACATTGAACGAGATTACTAGACCAATTATATGCTCTAGATTTTCCTGCAAGGATCAATGATCGATCGATTTCGAATATCTTTACTTTCTCCACCTGCGATCCGATGTTCAATCACGTTTTTCCACATTATTAGCATACTTTTTATAAAACATGAAATCCCCATGTGCATTCGAAAGTTACGGACACGATCTTCATATTCATCATTACAGTCTATTTGCGATCGCAACGCGCGGATAAGGAGGGAGAGAAGATCTTAACCGCAGGGCTTCGGGAAGACAAGATACATCCGACTACTCCCATCCGTTTCTTACTCATCCGATCGGCTGCAGACCGCGCGATTTCTCGCGGGATACCCGATCCACGTATTTCGATATCTTGGGATCATAAATAGAAAATTGGGCATCTCTAACGCGCGGTTCTCACGAGTGAAAAGAGAATGAGCGTCTCCCGCTCTTTGCAAAGCATATCATTAATTTCTAATCCTCCGTGACAATCGGTCAATCAAATATACGGCAATATTTTCCATTTTCTATTTTTGATTAATGAATCGACCTTATCTATGCGCGATGGCTGTTTCGCAAAGAACCGGTGCGTAACGGCAAATAACGGCGGCTGATTTTATTTGCGCTACTTGTACAAGTACATCTGACACTAGCATAACACAATTTGCAGGAAGAGTCTAGGACATGCGTGACCCATTCGCGAGAGATGTGATTATATATATAAATCATTTGACGTCTGCGTGCTACCGCTCATACGCAGCTTTTACGTAACGCGACGTGTTAATAACATGCGGTCTGCGTGTTTATCATAAGGATAACAATTTGTGCTCCTTCGGAGCGTCATACAAATGCACTTCTACAAGTAACTGCCGGTGCTGTTCTTTCAGACGCAAACGCAGCTGACGATCATTAAAGACATTGCAATAATGGAGATCAGTTGATAATAAATTAGTCGTCGGTGGCTCTCGATTGATATAATAATTCATCCTAGTTTGTTGCACGAGAATCTTGTGAATGTTTCTGCCAGTTGCGGTTTCATTCACGGAGAGAACAGCTGGCGGTCACTAAGGACAATAGTTGCAACAATAATCTAGCGGTAGCATCTTATTAATAAACGTTTGCTAATCTTGTCGGAAAAAGTTTGTCGTGCTAATTTCATTTTGTCTTTTAATTCAAGGTGGCCTGTTTTTTCCGTCCAAAGCATAGTTTCAATCGAAATTTTGATTATGATATTGGAATATACTGATGAGACAGTATTTTTTTTTATGCTGAATCGCCGAGACGTACGCTACATTCTTGGCAACGGAGAAGTTACGTCGAAGCGACCGTGCACGGTGAATCGCTGCTGCATTCCCAGACATAACGGGTTGTCCGGCACGCAACCAGTAGATCCAAAATTGTCGAAAACTTCCCGGCCACACGTGTTATACCGAAAGTTCCAAGGTCACATAAGATACATAATCAAGGCTACTCGCGAATATTAATTAACTAATTCACTGTCTTGCCGAAACGAAGTCAGTTAACTGTAACCCGAGTGAACTAATTAAGGAAATACGGATTCGTTGATGAACAGTTCTTGAGATATCATCTCGAAATACGTGTTAATTGGGATAAGAATACGAGAGACGTTTACGAGGTAGTTTAATATGTTAATCACACGGGGAATGTCGAGGTATAATACTCTGAAAAGATTAAATTCTTCGCGTATGTGAACAAGTATCGTCGATATTCCTCGATTGCGTAGTCGAGTCACACGGACGACAGCTGTGATCTTCATTGATTCTAATCATATTACAGCTCCGTCTTTATATATCGATATACAGGGTGTCCAAACGAGCAATGCAAATTTAATTTCAAGAAAGTAGATCCATAACTTTAAGAATCTAAAAAATGTCTCAATATATTAAGATTTTACTGGCCGATTTGAAACTATTAAATATACAATAATTTCTAAACGCGTGGTCAGAAATTCTACAAATATATAGATCCGTGAAACTAAAAAATTTTGAACGTGTGTAAAAATTTAAATTAAACTTGCGGTAGAAAAGAATGAAGATGCGAAATGAATATTTCATAGTTTCTTCGAGACATCCTGTATATTTGGAGCGAACAATAAAATCTAATCAGTCTCGAATTTCACTCCATGCCGCGTAATCGATTGATTGCCGTTATTGTTATTAAAAAGATCGCAGTCGGAGAACCGATGACATTGCACCTCACATATTGCAAGCGATTACGCATTTATGTCAGCTGATTCGATCGTTGAAATCACTGACAATGGCGGTCGTGAAAATTTCGGATGCCGCTTCTACTTTTTCTCCGATTTTTAATTCGAAATGGTAACATTTTATACAACGAATTTTACTGTGGGACAAGGATTATATTCTACGCAAATAAAATGAAAGGGATTTCGAAAAAATCGAAGTCAAGTTTTATGGATTTATTTAGATTAACCTTGTATCGATATATATATTTTTTTTTAATATATAATTCTTGAATATTTTTTAGATCCTTGAGTGACGAGATCCTTGAGCGAGAATGACGGAAAAAAATTTGTCTCGGAATAAATCCACATTGCGATCATTCGAGCGAATCAACTGTTTGCGTGAGCATCGGACGATTAATTACAAGCGAGATTATGTTTTAAAATTGCGGCTCATTATCGAAGTGCTTGAGCTAAGATGAAAATCTATGGAGCATGTCGTCAGGTGAGAAAAATTACACTTGTCCAATTTAAGTTCATCTTTTTAATTTATTTGGAAATAAATTGACGTTTCTCCGAGTTCCGATTGTAGTGTGCTTTCGATTTTATTAATTTATTTATTATGCTTCGTTTTCTTTTTGGAGATATCGAGAAAACATTATTTTTTTACATTATATTAAAAGAATTACAGTTATTTTTTAAGTTTTATTAAAGCGAGCAAAAGCTAATATGCCGCTTAATTATCTCTCTCGAACTAATTTGATAATTTAACTGATTTCTTCACGAAGAGTCGTAAAATTAACGATGTCAAGTGCGCATCGCGTATCAACACGATCTCTTGAGTTTCTATAATTGCAACCGGGTGTGCGATTTTCTCTCATCAATTGTCACGGTCTCTGGAGCGTTACGGTCAAATAGAAGCCTCGCTTGAATACACAATATTACTTTTATTAAACTTGTGTCACGTTGTGCCATCGATTCCATTGATTCGTACCTGCACCTATCGCGATTACATAAAGCGAAAAATTAATGATCTTGCTTTAATCACAGCGATTATGTAAGGCGGTTTAGCAGTTTAAGTGCGTATCGCAGCTTGAAAGAATTCGCTTCGCATACATTGGAAGACCTAATTAATATTGAGATTACACAAAGAGACGTGTATTTTTATATTCGCGTAAGTTTTTAACTTCTGTATTTTTTGCGACTATCATCCGGCTTCAGAGATCCAAGATAGTATTATTTTGCGAGATCATGAGATACATCCAAAATTTTTAATTGATTGAAACTTGGCGTGTTCTACTTGTGTTCAAATAGGTCTGTTGCATGACTTTACAACAAAGATAATCAGTCGGCAAGAGAGATGCGGGGAAGACTTTCGGAAAGAGTAACACGGAGATAAAGTTATACAAGATCAGAGGAGATCGGCGATAACTTTCTTGGCGTGGTATAAGCGCATAAGAACGCATTCCATGTGGTTCGATCGGCGCGGCTGCACCTTTATGGGGTGTCGCGCGGGGAAACAACCACGTTCGTTACGGTCCGCGCGTGTTCGCTCCGCTGTATGATTACGCGAAAGGAAGCAGAACCGAACATAAAATCCCGCGGAATGCAATCGGCGTGTAAAGACGATGGCAAAGCGGAGATGAATATTTTGTTGAGGTAAATTTATCTTTATATTATCGAATTCCTCGTACAAATTTTAATTTATATATTCGCGTTTCCTTCCATTATGTTATTTATTTAATTTTTAAAAATAATGTTGTAATTTTAAAGAAAGGAATCATGACTCACAAAGGGCTAATATAGAAATTATACCGAGACTAGGTGTTGCACAAGGCATACGACCGCGTGCTGAATTGTGTTTATATTCACATAGGTAGGCAGATAGAGCGGCTTTGCGTATCCTCATTCGTAACCAAATACGTCTGTACGCCGACATGGATTTCGTAGCCACACCTACGATCGTACACGGTATTCATTACATGCTCATATTCCATGCGCAATTTCCATAGCGGATACAAGTGAAATATCGATCGAAGGAATGCATTGAAGCGCACCGACAATGAGTTCAATTACGCAATAATATTCGACATACTCTCCTATAAATTGCCAAGATCTCCATATGTAATTTTTAAAGCAATGTGATGAAAATGAATTAAAATTATTTTTAATTTTTAATTCTGTTTTAGTCTCTCTCTAAAAGTTTACTTTAATTATTTTAATTTTTTTCGATATTTGTACATATGTATCATACTCTTACATATATATATATATATATATACATATACACACGCGCGGAAAAACTGATTGTGAGATTAATCGTTTGTCCACGACGGATGGCCGATGTCCATCACGATGGTGCGCGCGGGCAAATGCCATTTCGCCGATTGTATTCTCGTATTCCCACCGATCCTTTAAATGCTATATATATAAGAGATTGTCAGATAAGATAGTGACATTATGTAAGAAATAACTTGTGTTAATATTGTGAAACATACGTGAGTCGAGAAATATCGAAAAATGCGGATGAGAGAAGAATTTATATTCTTCTTTTCTGGTCGGCAATGCGAGAGGAAAGAGTAGAGATAATAATGTGGTTACCGAGTGTATTGCTACTTCCCTACGTGAACAACACGCAGTCACAACTGCAGAGAGTGCACTATACATGGCATCCAAATAATATTATTCGTGCACGTGCAATGGCGTAGCGGAGTTATGTATCCTCTAGTCTTTCTGTGGGTAACAATTTCACTTTCTTAAAGTGTTTCTTCTCTTCTCGAAGCTTTTAACTTTTATCCTTCAATAATTAATATATAAATATCAAATATAAATAGGATATAAATCATTCGGATTTAATTTTAATTTCAAGTAAAACTTTGACCGCGGAAAATTAAATTAAATATAAATTACATGTGAAATATTTATTGCTCATTACACGTTTTTAGTGCGTTCTTTTACAAAGCTGGATGCGTCTGTACTGTTTTATGATCAAGTTGTATAGTAACATGACTTAAACGGCATGAGGAAGATGAATGTCTCGTCATTCGGTATTGTGGATCACGGCCTCGCGACGGTGGGGTAGCGGCGGAAAAATTCGCGTTCAGGAAGCCGAAGAAAACGATGACGTCGCATATGGGTCAGTGGGACGTCACGTGAATGCGTGAAATCGCAAGTCAACGACCTGCTCGATGACCCGCTGACTTAGAGACACGCTTGCTTCGCCTGGGACGCGGATGAACTCGATCACCCTGTGTACATTCCTGGATGGCTTCTCGTCTGAAGGAGAAGTACGCAAAGCACGAAAAGTAGCATGGATCGCTCAAAGGCACTTATTACGGAGGAGGACGATAATTATATGCATCCTCACGAACGAAGAATTACACGGCGAGAGGAAAGAAAACACACTTCTTCTAATAATGCCAATACTTTAAAATCGGCTCGAACGGAAATGATTTTTCTGCCATTGTTTTTTCTCGAAATTTTCAATCTTCGATATTAAAATACCCGCGTTGAGGATAGTTCGCGAAAGAGTTTCTCTCAAAGACCATGTTGTGTATACCTATGGTAGGATTACTTCAACGTACGCGTATTGAGCAAGATAAGAGGCGGAGATTTTGCAAGCTGTCGTTTGCAGATATTGCAGAAACCGTTTTTAAAAGTTATCGTGAACCATGAAGCAGACGCAAAGGAGAATACCGGAAATCGCTTACGACACCTTTCCTGATCGCGCGATGGTTAATGGAAATCGAGCCGCGGAGTAGTCTAACAGTACTAAAGGTCATAAGAAAAATAACGCTCCGTAGCGTAACGTAGTGAATGATTTCCATGATAAGATCGCTGCGAGTACCTACATTGTGATTTGTGCTCGCGCGCACGTAAGAGAAAAGTATGTACATTTTATTTATGGTTGATGTGGCGAAGCATGACAGAACTCAAGGTGGATCCATGCCAATGGCGTACTATTTAACGAATAATACTTTCTGAATATATACCTGCTAATACTTAAAAATGTAATAAGCCATATATGTCTCTTCTGCAAATTTGAGTTAAGAAAAATTACAATTGAATACATTACTACTAAATGAGATTAAATTGAATGATTTAATATAATATTGATTGATAATGCCACTCTCTCTTTTAGTAAAAGATTATTGAAGATAATTGCTTATTTATAATCTAAAATGTATTGATTAAATTGTAAGCTTGCTATGTATATTCTTCGCTTCACATATTCATAAATAAAAATATTCATAAATCGAGTAATTTTAAAATCGATTTGCTTCGATCAAGAGGCAATTATAACGACGCATTAATTCTAATTCGTATCGATGAATCGCTTCCAGGCTTAGATCATCGTTCGTGCGACGTACTTTTAAATAACATTTCAATGTTGAATGCGCATTCCAGCTTCTTTAATAGCGACGGCAAAGACTATCGCGCATTCCAGGAGTTATGTGTGCCCGTGCACGTGCATGCACGCGTGCGTGTGCGAACGTGTTAGGAATATATTCTAGCGAAGAGAAGCGCCGAAGGTCGCTACGTCGGAATTTGACGAAAGAAAGGCGCGCTAAGAACCACACCGTGAAAATTAAGATATTCGCGGCGAGCAAAGGTAGCAATCGCAAATGCTAGCGTGGAGCTTTACGCGAATGAAACGGGATAAATGTCTGAGTTCTAACGGTGCTCCGACTGTGGAAGCAGCAAACATAAACTTTTTAGTTGCGTTAACGTTCGAATTTCGGGATACAATCGTGAATTTTTATATCTAAATAACTAACAAATATTAATGATTTTTTTCCAAAATCTCTTAAAATCTTTGCCTTTAACGTAATTCTTGAATTTCGAAGTTTATTATGTGCAAGGAAATGATTACCAAACATTCATTTTGTTGGCAAAAAATGAAATCATTTGGAATTCATTCCGAATAAATTTGGATTTAGAGATAAAAGCGCGTTTAAAAGTTTTATTTGTTTAGAGATTTGAAACTATATATATAAATATCACAAAAGATGACTTACCAGGGATGACTTCCCCGTTGAATGTCATCTCGACCAAGTGCGTAACCGCTTCGTGTGGCACAAACGACGCCAGGAAACGTTGACTACCTAGCGCTCTCACGAAACTTGTAACGTGTCCTCCGTTCACAAGGATCTCCAAGTTTCCCGACCCGGCTCTCGATCCGTCAACTGATAAAAAAGAAAACGTCCTTCATTATCGAATGCACTTAAAGTTTCACGACGCGCACAGTCGGATACGTACTTTCGAATTCTACCGGCTGGTTCACCACTCCGTTCGGGATACTCTCAACTTGTATAGCTCGAGCATTATACGCTTGCGATCTAAAATTTACGTAAATATCTCATATTATCTAAATTTTCTAATTTCAGTTTCTCGATAAATGTTTAGTAGAGGATGTAGAAATACCCTATTTTAATTTTAGATATTTTTAAACTTAAAATATATATCGAAATTATATACCAAAGTGTCTAAAAAACATCCTTCTCATATAATAAAGACAAGAAATAAGTATCGTTTTTGTCATTTTACAAACCTGAAGGGCGATCCATTGATGTGCTGGCCGTTTACCAGGACTTGGATGATGTGTTCGCCGACTTCCTCGGCGGTGATAGTGTACGTCAA
>NW_021851188.1:695864-702247 GCF_003651465.1 Formica exsecta
TATATATATAAGAGATTGTCAGATAAGATAGTGACATTATGTAAGAAATAACTTGTGTTAATATTGTGAAACATACGTGAGTCGAGAAATATC
Organism: Formica exsecta; assembly: GCF_003651465.1. NCBI lineage: Eukaryota > Metazoa > Arthropoda > Insecta > Hymenoptera > Formicidae > Formica > Formica exsecta. The sequence continues at coordinate 695,958 of NW_021851188.1, forward strand.
GAAAAATGCGGATGAGAGAAGAATTTATATTCTTCTTTTCTGGTCGGCAATGCGAGAGGAAAGAGTAGAGATAATAATGTGGTTACCGAGTGTATTGCTACTTCCCTACGTGAACAACACGCAGTCACAACTGCAGAGAGTGCACTATACATGGCATCCAAATAATATTATTCGTGCACGTGCAATGGCGTAGCGGAGTTATGTATCCTCTAGTCTTTCTGTGGGTAACAATTTCACTTTCTTAAAGTGTTTCTTCTCTTCTCGAAGCTTTTAACTTTTATCCTTCAATAATTAATATATAAATATCAAATATAAATAGGATATAAATCATTCGGATTTAATTTTAATTTCAAGTAAAACTTTGACCGCGGAAAATTAAATTAAATATAAATTACATGTGAAATATTTATTGCTCATTACACGTTTTTAGTGCGTTCTTTTACAAAGCTGGATGCGTCTGTACTGTTTTATGATCAAGTTGTATAGTAACATGACTTAAACGGCATGAGGAAGATGAATGTCTCGTCATTCGGTATTGTGGATCACGGCCTCGCGACGGTGGGGTAGCGGCGGAAAAATTCGCGTTCAGGAAGCCGAAGAAAACGATGACGTCGCATATGGGTCAGTGGGACGTCACGTGAATGCGTGAAATCGCAAGTCAACGACCTGCTCGATGACCCGCTGACTTAGAGACACGCTTGCTTCGCCTGGGACGCGGATGAACTCGATCACCCTGTGTACATTCCTGGATGGCTTCTCGTCTGAAGGAGAAGTACGCAAAGCACGAAAAGTAGCATGGATCGCTCAAAGGCACTTATTACGGAGGAGGACGGTAATTATATGCATCCTCACGAACGAAGAATTACACGGCGAGAGGAAAGAAAACACACTTCTTCTAATAATGCCAATACTTTAAAATCGGCTCGAACGGAAATGATTTTTCTGCCATTGTTTTTTCTCGAAATTTTCAATCTTCGATATTAAAATACCCGCGTTGAGGATAGTTCGCGAAAGAGTTTCTCTCAAAGACCATGTTGTGTATACCTATGGTAGGATTACTTCAACGTACGCGTATTGAGCAAGATAAGAGGCGGAGATTTTGCAAGCTGTCGTTTGCAGATATTGCAGAAACCGTTTTTAAAAGTTATCGTGAACCATGAAGCAGACGCAAAGGAGAATACCGGAAATCGCTTACGACACCTTTCCTGATCGCGCGATGGTTAATGGAAATCGAGCCGCGGAGTAGTCTAACAGTACTAAAGGTCATAAGAAAAATAACGCTCCGTAGCGTAACGTAGTGAATGATTTCCATGATAAGATCGCTGCGAGTACCTACATTGTGATTTGTGCTCGCGCGCACGTGAGAGAAAAGTATGTACATTTTATTTATGGTTGATGTGGCGAAGCATGACAGAACTCAAGGTGGATCCATGCCAATGGCGTACTATTTAACGAATAATACTTTCTGAATATATACCTGCTAATACTTAAAAATGTAATAAGCCATATATGTCTCTTCTGCAAATTTGAGTTAAGAAAAATTACAATTGAATACATTACTACTAAATGAGATTAAATTGAATGATTTAATATAATATTGATTGATAATGCCACTCTCTCTTTTAGTAAAAGATTATTGAAGATAATTGCTTATTTATAATCTAAAATGTATTGATTAAATTGTAAGCTTGCTATGTATATTCTTCGCTTCACATATTCATAAATAAAAATATTCATAAATCGAGTAATTTTAAAATCGATTTGCTTCGATCAAGAGGCAATTATAACGACGCATTAATTCTAATTCGTATCGATGAATCGCTTCCAGGCTTAGATCATCGTTCGTGCGACGTACTTTTAAATAACATTTCAATGTTGAATGCGCATTCCAGCTTCTTTAATAGCGACGGCAAAGACTATCGCGCATTCCAGGAGTTATGTGTGCCCGTGCACGTGCATGCACGCGTGCGTGTGCGAACGTGTTAGGAATATATTCTAGCGAAGAGAAGCGCCGAAGGTCGCTACGTCGGAATTTGACGAAAGAAAGGCGCGCTAAGAACCACACCGTGAAAATTAAGATATTCGCGGCGAGCAAAGGTAGCAATCGCAAATGCTAGCGTGGAGCTTTACGCGAATGAAACGGGATAAATGTCTGAGTTCTAACGGTGCTCCGACTGTGGAAGCAGCAAACATAAACTTTTTAGTTGCGTTAACGTTCGAAATCCGGGATACAATCGTGAATTTTTATATCTAAATAACTAAAAAATATTAATGATTTTTTCCAAAATCTCTTAAAATCTTTGCCTTTAACGTAATTCTTGAATTTCGAAGTTTATTATGTGCAAGAAAATGATTACCAAACATTCATTTTGTTGGCAAAAAATGAAATCATTTGGAATTCATTCCGAATAAATTTGGATTTAGAGATAAAAGCGCGTTTAAAAGTTTTATTTGTTTAGAGATTTGAAACTATATATATAAATATCACAAAAGATGACTTACCAGGGATGACTTCCCCGTTGAATGTCATCTCGACCAAGTGCGTAACCGCTTCGTGTGGCACAAACGACGCCAGGAAACGTTGACTACCTAGCGCTCTCACGAAACTTGTAACGTGTCCTCCGTTCACAAGGATCTCCAAGTTTCCCGACCCGGCTCTCGATCCGTCAACTGATAAAAAAGAAAACGTCCTTCATTATCGAATGCACTTAAAGTTTCACGACGCGCACAGTCGGATACGTACTTTCGAATTCTACCGGCTGGTTCACCACTCCGTTCGGGATACTCTCAACTTGTATAGCTCGAGCATTATACGCTTGCGATCTAAAATTTACGTAAATATCTCATATTATCTAAATTTTCTAATTTCAGTTTCTCGATAAATGTTTAGTAGAGGATGTAGAAATACCCTATTTTAATTTTAGATATTTTTAAACTTAAAATATATATCGAAATTATATACCAAAGTGTCTAAAAAACATCCTTCTCATATAATAAAGACAAGAAATAAGTATCGTTTTTGTCATTCTACAAACCTGAAGGGCGATCCATTGATGTGCTGGCCGTTTACCAGGACTTGGATGATGTGTTCGCCGACTTCCTCGGCGGTGATAGTGTACGTCAAACCACGCAGTTTCGATCTCTGTACCGGTACGGTCTTGCCGCTGGGACCTGCGGAAAGTATAAAACCGGACATCATCGTGCATTCGTGACACGCATCGTTAACGTCGAAAGTCGCATCGAGATTTACCGGTAACGGTGACGGACACCTTATTGGGATCCACATCAGAGTTGACGTTGAAAGTGGTCGGCCGATGTACTGGCAGCGTTTCCAGCGCGCTTCCGGTGGCGATGGCCGAGCTCATCGTTTTGCCGGATGACGCGGATACGTAAACGGAACCGCCGTTATTCAAGTATCTATCATGCGTCGCGGTACCGTCCGTCGTATCTACGCTCTTACCGTAGTAGTTATTGTTCTTGTTCTTCAGAATGCCATGATGACGAGCAGCTTGATTACTATCGTACTTTTGTCCGGTGCCATAATCGGGACTTGAAGATTTCTGCACGGACGAATAATTCGTCGTCGCGGAATGCGACGACATATTCTTTGTGGTGTAACTCTGCGCATTCTTGTAATTGTTGTTCAGGAAGTTGTTGTTCGGGCTGTTATCCCGATTCTCCGCGGTCGGCGAGTTGTTGGTTAAATTCGCCAGGGATTCCAAACTACCATACGATAGTAGCGACTTCGTCTTGGCGATCGCGTCCCAGGAATCGCGTCTAGAAGTGCTACCTACCATCGAAGACACTCGCACATTGCTACTAGTATCCACGACACCGTTGTCCTTGTCGCTGGTCCTCGGACTGAAGCTGCGGTTTATAGGACTCTGGGCGGGACTCGTGACATTGCGATACGGACTCGAGTGCGGCGGCGAGTGTGATCTCTTCAGGGATCCAGAGTTGTAGATATCTCTGGATTCCTTGATAATATGCCCGATCGGACTTGCATCTGGCGACCGCGATCTATTCAGTGTACTAGACGAATAAATATCTTTGGACTCCTTGATGAAGGTAGGACTCTGCAGATTCGGCGATCTATGGTTATACGTGCTGTTGCCGTAAATGTCCTTCGTCTCCTTCAGCACCGACGGGCTATGCACATTCCTCTGTATAGGACTGTGATTGAGTTGATTCGGCGAGCGAGTACTATTTAGCGAGCTGGTGTTGTGATAAGTCGAGGTGGTGGAGTTGTCGGTGATATAGTTGCTCGACGTTTTGTAGATCGGGCTAGCCTGATGGATCGGCGAATAACCACGCTGTGTTGGACTGATAGATTTATATACAGTAGATGTATATAATTTCTGAGTCGGACTGGTTCGTTCTGTCGCGGAAATGTTTAGTCCGTTCATTCGACGTTCCAGAGAGGATACCTTGGATCGCTCTAGGCTGGACGTAGACTCCTTCGATCTCCGAGAGCCCTTCTGCGTGCCCACTCGTATAGAGAACGGCGAACCGCGCACGTCCGAGCCGTTAAAGTACATGTATACTCGGTACTTGCCAGCGTCGCCGGGCATAAAAGACACTCGATACTGCATGTGCCCAAAGTCTTCCATCCTGTAGGGTATCGACTGCTTATCGTGGACAATGTCGATGATCACGTCACCGAGTCCGCCGGTTCCCCGCGCGTCGACGATGAAGGAAAATGGTTGTCCGGGCATAGCACCGTCGGTGTCCAAGAGCTGAACATGATTAATTTCTTATTAACTTATTTTCACAACACAAAACGACGATGTTACTTTGATCTAATATATATAAGAGAAACTAATTAATAATATGTATCAATTACATAAAAAAGGAATTATAAAGAACTATACTAACTATTACTAACAATGAATGAATTATGTTACCGATCGTACCTTGATTCCATTAGGATCAAACACGAAGCAAGTGAAGGGACCGCCTTGTATGTGATTTCCTTTATGCGTTATCGCAATACTCCACTCTCCCGTCTCGTCGGGTTGGAAGGTCGCCGTATGAACCCCATCCTTCTCCTTGACGGGACACGGCAGGGATCTGCCGGTCGGAGACCACGCGGTCACATCAATACCATCATGACTAGTTCCTAAACACAGAATTTCAACATTCTGAGTTTGTCTGTCGAAAAGAAATCCTTTCACGTATCTTTGAAGGCACATACCGTAACTGTTGACTAGAACTTCGACGATAGATCCTATGGCGCAAGGATCCATGCCTGGGGATTTGATTTTTGTTAGAGGCGGCAGAACTCTGAAATAATAGGGACACCCGTTCACCAGCTCGCCATCATTGTATACCATTAGCTGAAAAGCAAAAAATAAATTTTGATAATACAAAAGATAATATATAATATCGCGTGTTATATATTTTTATTTATAATTTTTTAAGAAATATGAAATTCGAAAGTGGAAAGATCGGATTAAATAATAGAATTTTTAAGACCTCGCAGATTCATATACACATACACACACAAGAAGTCAATTACCTTAAAATTTAGATTTAATTACCAAGATAGTTTCGAACATTTTCTAACTATGTTTTTCTTTAAACGAACCTTGTGCATGCCAACTTCCGTAGGTACGAAGGTGCCTTTGCCGTGAACTCCGTTCCACGTAAGCCTACATTCCACGCGTCCGCTGGGACTGATGATTTCACCGCGTACCTCCCTCACATTTACATCTTTGGTGACCATCTCTAACTTGAACTGTGCCTGCGATTGGATCGTACAATGTTTTTACTACCAAAATAACATGATTGAAAAGATCGTGAAATGGAAACTTTACGGTTGTTTCATCGAACGAGCCACGATTTTACGGATAAGACGGGACCGAAACGAAGGAACTGCGATGCAGAGATGAAAATTCGGTGAACGCTGCTTAAAATTAGCCGTGGCGCGAAGGTGTAATTAACAAACAATGACTTGACCAACCGGCTGTTGCACTCGGGCGGATGTACTATCGATGTGCACAGCGATCTGTTGGCTCGCTTGAGGGCGAGGCTTCACCCATTGAAAGTACGCTGCATACGCCATCACGCCTAAATGTTCCACGTTTTGGTCCGCCATATCTTTCGCCTTCAAGATCGGCTCCACGCCAAGTTTTTTACCGCCGTCGATACCTTACAGAATATACATTTGTATGATATAGTTTGATTGTTTCAGACAGACAAATTTTACTAACAAAAATAAATTAACTATCGTTTTTTTTTTAGGAATTTATTTGTAGTAAAAAATTCATTCAATTTTATATATTATATAT
>NW_021851188.1:702364-756909 GCF_003651465.1 Formica exsecta
ATATATATAATTTATATATTATTATTTTACATCAAAATGTGTTGGAGAATACATTTATGAATATCTTACCCATTTGCAAATTATGTTCCCAGGCAGACGGGTCGGTATCGAGTTTTTCGTAGGGTAGTGCCGGACCACCCAGATTTCTGACGATTCCGCAGAGAGCTCTACCATCGTTCCAGTCCGTCTGTGAAAGCGGAATAATTGAATATCACCGTAGGCTCCATTATATACCAAAGTACTGTTAAGCCGAGACACCTCAACTCCACCCACCGTGAAGTTCCGTATCGAGGTATGTGATAATTGCGAATTGACCCATCGTAGCGTTGCGTGGAAGCCCGGCGAACCTTCCTTCATAAAGTACGACAAGTAGGTCATCCCCGAGAGCTCGTCCAAGTACGGCGACGCTAGATACTCCGGCTCCAGCACCATGGGAATATCGAACTCCCGTTTCGATATCTCCATGGCCTTGCGACAGTTGTAAACACTGCAAATTTACGTGAATTAATATAATGATGTTTTAAGATAATAGGAATATAAAATACATGGCATTATATTATAGTAATTAGTTTCCGTTATTTGTCGAGGTCAATTTTTTAAGATTACAGAAACAATGCGATGTGCATCATACAATTTTGATGTATAAGATATGTATTCTAAAGAGAATAAATAATATTATATATCAATTATATATAATTTATATCTTATTCTCATAGTTTTACTGCACTTTGCACTTATCACAATTACTCTTATTGTTAGTTATATATACTATTATTTAAATATTCTTTCTTATATTAATATACAGAATATTTCTCTCATCATCTTGTAATGATTTGATTATGAATTAATATAATATATTTAAACTGAAAAGCGCAACATTTTTGCTGATGCCTCGCTTTTTGATGTGTGGCATTTATACTCTTCCTCTGTTTATATTGTGCATTCAATAAAGGTATTATTATTATTATTATTATTTATTTTACCTATCATTCGGATCGAGTTGTCGCCAATGGGGGAACAGATTGGGCTTACAATAATCCAATAGCGCGCTCAGATACACGCCCGAGTTCCAGTCGGTCGTGAAATTATTGACTCTGCATTCCGGCAAAGCAGCCTGAAATATAGAATCGCTTTTAATCAAAATGTGGCGGCGTCGTCTTATAAATTATCTCTCTACGATTATTAGCGTGCGGTTATTATAAAATCGAACGAGCTGAGATATCCAAAGGTCGGACAAAAGCATAAATTTTAACATGCATATACATACATATTATTATCTTACGCGCGACTATGTAAGCGCGTAACGTATGCGGTCGGCGTCTCTGAACTCTTTCGTAACGGAAACACTCGCGTTTACTCGCGTAATATTAATACACACATGTATGAATGTACGTGGACATACGCGCGTGTGCCAGATTGAGCACGAGTAAAGTAATAGTATCTCTGTATTTGGTTTACGGCCGCGATGCCACGACCTCGACGGTAGCAATTATATCGCGCGCACATACTGACCTTGAGCCATGCGAGCATGAGTTTCCTCGGCGGGAACTTGGACTTGCCAATTTGATATCGCACGATGAGTGACCATATAAGGCCCAGAATCAGCTTTAGGTTGCCGTTCACGATGTCTACGTTACCTGAAAATCGGGGAAAATATCGAGTTAACATGAGTTTAAACAATAAAGAACGGTAAAACGTTATAAGAGAAATGAAATCGATTTGATTTATCGTCTCGGTCTGAATTTTTTCGTTTTTTTATGTCTGGAAATAACGGTCTAGCACGCACGGAGAATCGATTTAATTCGAGAAAGAAAGAGAGAAGGCGCGTGTTTACGCACGGCATCATTCCGCAGTCTTAATTGCACGGGAAAGATTTATGATGACTTTGAAGAACAAATTTGAGGATTTAATTCTTTATTGCCACGATTCTCGCATCGCGACTGATGTTGGATGTCAAACACGTGTATACATAGAAAGTGGATGCGCTACTCGTGAGAACTTACATGTGTTTCAACAAATCTTGGGTAATTACACAGATTCTTAAAAAAAGTCTTTATCATCAAATTTTCAATTAGAAATAGAAATATTTTATTCTGTAAATTTATGATTCTACCCGAGAAAAAAATGGGCATAAGATCATATATGGCCATATATAATTATATTCGAAATTTGGCGTGATTGTATATAATGCGATTATATATATAATTACTCAAGTCCATTTTTTCTTGGGTACACAACTCTCATTAACTCTATTTGTTCTTGCTCGATAGTTTTTAAATTAATTGCATGTATATAATATAAATAAAATAGAGATATAAATAGAAAAATTAAATAAATTGAAAAGATATTTTAAGTTCATATTCTACCGATGTCCACAATTCGATTTTTCTATTTCTAGGAATTTTTAAAGAGATCCACGAATTTCTCGATGTTTGACGCGATAAAGCGAATAAGCGCGAGTGCGATAATTAAGATAAAATTAAGATTTGCGTGCCTATTCTCGCATATGTATTCTTCGCTACTAGATGCGAGATAAGCGTCGCTCTCATCTTGGTCTCATGAGACTGTATCATTTGTATACCATCGCGAATTGCGTCGCGCCATAACAATCGTGCATATGCACGACAAAGACGACGACGACACGATAGTGGTTTTCAGCGGTCTCGTAGACGCTAACAGTGCGACACAAGAAAGGCAACGACCTCGAAGTTCCGATTTGCAAGGTATATGTATGAGACGCAAAAAGGAAAGACTAGCGTGATCATTAAAATTTAGACGGTGCATAATAAATCGCGATGCATGAACGCGCAACGTTCCGGAACTTAATTTCTTTTTCATTCTTCAATCTTTTTAATTTTATATTTAATTGAAAATTCTCTTCTGTTTGCTGGAATTTTGCAAATTTAATAGGCACCCGTCCATGGTCGAGGGAAATCTGCAGAGTGGCATATCGGTGTGTCACGTTTCGCGACGTCATGCACGAGATGTAAAATATCATGACAGAGATATGCAAACCTTCGGGCGTCGTTAAAAGATGGACGCTTGATGATGACCCGCATGTTCGAAACGATTACGTCGTCGTGTGGTCGCGTGCTGACTCACAGACGGGATAACACTAGGGCGCGTTATTATTATATATTATATCGTAACAGTTCGAGGAAAACGTATTATCTGCAGCAATGTGCGGCAGGTAATGAGCCGGATCGCCGCCGATACTTCCGAGCAGGAAAATTATCCTTTCAGCGCACGCTTTCGCAGTCTACAATCCCTCGAAAAATCGAATAATTTTATCATCAGAAAGCGGAATAATTATTCATAGCGATTTTGATTATCGAGTACTTGTGCTCGAAGAAAGTACATTGCAAAACGAATCTCAATGTAGTTGGTTTGACTAGAGAAACGTTGATTCGAGAAAATCACAGAGAGAGAATTTAAGGAATTCGAATTAAATCGTGGAAGAACATCTCAACGAACTACAATCAAGAGACGATACGCTATATATTTAATAATTTACACAACAAAAGTGTGTATTGCGTACGAGAAAAAATTAAAAACGATCAACGCGTACAGATCGGTCAGGCATAAACGTATTCGTACGTGGTCCTTTTATCGGCGGCGAGGAAGACGCGCGTTTCTAGCGATTGCTCATTACCCGAGGAATGCATCGTGATGGCTCTCTCATACTTTGATCGCGTATCATTATTAATAACGCGTCTCTCACGCGTGCGCATTTTTCTTGCATCTTGACACGCCACCGTGGAGAGAGTTAATGAACACGAGGAGCTCCTCCCACGTGACACACCGGTTAGCGATCGACGACAAACCGAGAGCGAACATGTTGCGAAATACTACAACGAATCGATGAAAACGATGTTATCCTAAAAAAGAAACAAACGAATACAAAAGAAAGAAAACGTACATTCGAAAAATGTATATATTATGCATATTTAAGTATCATGATTACATAGAAGGAGGAAATATAAAATATCTTTTAATACAATCTGTATTACTAAAATTTAATCATTCTTATTTTTTTCGCCAAAAAAAAGAAAAAAAAAGATTTTTAAACAAACTAGCTCTCGTCCCTTTTTTTAATATGCTGCTACGAGAAATTTATGTGACAGAAAGATTTAAAATATAGCTTATTAAATTTTTTTTCTTAATTAACATTTAGTTTACATATTAGGAAATTAAAAAGCGATACAATGATCTAATCGATTACTATCGTTTATTACGATCAATCGAGAATTATTTCCATTTTTATGAGATAAGAAAAGTGATGGCAATCTAACTTAATTCCTTCTTATTGCAATGCAAATTATGACTAGATACTTTGAGTTACGAAATGGATACACATTGTAGAAGTCCTAACGATCGCCCGTCGTTCCAATTACGCTTCATAATTGAACGTTGAGCGCGTACAACGCCTTGACGATCTCGCGCGACCATGGACGGATGGTCGGCCTTCGTCTCGCGTTATACTCTTGTAATTCTCATCAATCTCTATATAACACGGCATTTTTCCTATGTTGTGGATCGTATGCAAAAGAGTCAATTTCTCCTGTCACATCTATTACGTCAAAAACATTACAAGTTTCATCGCCACAAAATGTAATCGGTGCATCTTAATAAATTTAAATAAATCAAATCAATCAGTTTTTTTATTAAACTGCGCTCGCGCTACAGTAATAATTCCATTTTTGGCAAAGAGCCATTGAATACAGTTTGCTTACCTATATTGACGAGCTTGACACCATCGGCCTCGATAGCCTGCAGCGCCGTGGACACATTCTCCAGATGATGGTGCTGATTCGCCGGTCGCGGGTTCCATCGCGGCAGACGGCGTTTCGTGAGAACCTCGACCAGAACGCAGAGACGCGTGCCATCCCGAAAGTCCTCGGCAAGGTCCAGCACGGGGCCGCCGCCTACGTCACCGGCGTGCTTCAGATGCTCGTTCACCCAGTTTCGAAAAGTATTGGCCTGGATCTCCACCCAAAGGTCCTCGTGGCCTTTAATCGGCATCCCTTTCGCGGCCGTGCCCTCGGCCGAGCGGGCCACCAGACCCACCAGCTGTTCCGGTCGCAGCTGTTCAGTCGATTGCATTTTCGTGTTCCTGCCGATGAGGTCATGTGATCAATATTTGTATACTTGATATAAAATTCTTTTAATATTTGATATTAAGAGAATCTTGGCGATATTAAATCTTAAAATAAAATTGATAGCAAGTTTATAGATTGCGAATGTTTACGAATACGCTTTATACTTTTATGGTTACAATCATAATTAAACATATACATAATAAAATACATAATAAAAAATTCATTATTAAACATATTTTGATTAAGCAAACGTGGAGATTATTGCACAAGCAACTGTGGAGCATACACCGAATAAGGAATAAATTATGAGAAACATTTGATTGCTCGTGCAAAATGCTCAAGCGCATAAGCCGTCCCGACCTTTAAGGTCGTCCCATCACGAGAAACTCAATTTACTGCGATAAAAAATTGACGAGCGTGCATTATGCATCCACGATGAAGCGAGGAGAAGATCAGCAAATTCCGCGCGAGGTGAAAGTGATGCATACACCTGTGGTAAATATATCTCTGGTCCAATATGGTGTGGATAATCTATTTCCTCGTCTATCCTCGCGTGCAATACTGCCGCATTTTTTGTTAATTGCCACATTGCGTTAATTTGAAGGAGACTTCGAGTTTAAACTTTGAATTAACAGGAGAAACGGCGTAAGAAAGCGGTTGAAATAGAATTCGCTAATTACGACGAAAATGACACGCGAAGCGCTATTTAAAATGATAGAAAATTCTTTTATTAATATTTAATTTTGAATTGTGAACGTAGCGGTCCATTTCTAGCGCCTAAACTTTGCAAAGCGCAAAGATATTATCGAAATCCGTTAATTACGATACGGTTCGTGAAGCACTTGAGAGTTTTCGTGTATCAAATAACAATAAGAAGTTTTTATATTAATGTTAAATTTAGATCGCAGCGGTCTACTTGCGGCCGGTGAAAAAAATTGCATCGTGCCGAGATATTATCGTGAAACTGGATTTTATTTTTAAGGTCAATTCGCGGTTCTGTTATTGTTGAAACAAGATGCTTAATTGTATTTAAAGAGTCGTGAAAAATTTGCTATCAAAAGTTTAAATCTGTAACAATAACTTCGCAATGCACAATCGCGAACATTTTCATCGGAGATGTGCACTGTGATTTTCTATTTATACATGCACGAGAGCGACGAGCTATTTCAGCGTGATACACTGCGGAATGACATCATTGTTGTCTCAAAAGCTCGTCCGACCGGTGATGCTATTGCGTAAGTGCGTAAAAATTTACGGTGAGCCGCGCAGACAGTGGACTCTTCCTGATTTCGCTGAGTAATGAAGGATGCGAATAAGCTACTAAAATCCAAATATTAATCTTTCGACATTTTTATGCATATATACGTAACAATCTGTAAAATAAATTGTAACGAAAAGAAGCTTAATTAAAATATAATAAAAAAAAAGTATCGTGGGAAAATTTTGTTCAATAAGAGGATTATATCTTTTATAGATATATTGATCAAATATTACGCAGGATAGAGAGACGCATCGCGATACAAGAGCAAGAAAAATCTTGATGTTAATTAGAACGTGTCACAGACGAACTCAAATAAGGATCGCTCTCGCGCACACGCACGTGAATGACATCGCGAATCAAATTTACTTAGGACATATACCACACAACTTTCACTGCGCTCTCAAATTTTGCTTACCACGCACGAACTCACGCACGCACGAATCTTATTCGCGTCGTTCACGTCACTCGAAAAAATCTTCTAAAAAATTTGCGATTGCCCTGATTTACACAACGATCGATTGTTCCATGTACATTAACTTAATAAAGCATTTCGCATGTTGATTGCGCTCGATGGATCAAAGGGACGGCGCGCTTAGGAGTAACAATAGGACTCCATTTATCAGAACTTCGTTTTTACTGGGAAATGACATGCCGACAAATGAATTGCTTATTAAGACCATTAATTTTATTTATTAAAGAAAATTTTCAACATAAATCTTACGCGCGAATTTGATATTATTTTAAAGTCCTTGAGTCGGTAGATCATTAAATTCATAGATTCTCCTGAGACAAAATTTTTTATTTCATGCACCTTTATTATATCGTCTTTAATCTCAGTGATAGTTTTTAAAGATTATCGAGCATGCAACTAGGTATCTTCATTCAATGATTACTCTGAGAAACACCTGCACAACTTAATTATTTAGGCACTTTTCCAAGAGCATTCTGATAAACAAAGTTCCACTGTTCACCAGTCGTTCCATCTGAAGCGACGTAGAATTTCACGGCGGCGCGCTTATCCGGAGGATACTCTCTCATGGTCGAATACTTTGGAAATATATACACATACACTCATTCACCCACGTAACCGCGCACATGCAGAACGCAGGAACGTACGGTATGCGAACTAGTATACATTATTTACGTTGACTCTTCCTCGGACTTACGTTAGCTCTTACTCGCTTTGCGAGGTTCCACCAGATCGGTCAGCGAATTCCAGCGAGCGGATCGTGACGACGTTGGTGAACGCCGACGACGGCGGGCTATCGCTATGCGAGAAATACCATTTTTGGATGTACCGTCGCGGCGCCTTTCGTTGATGAGTGTTCGACGTGCGTGAGCTTACTGAATCGACATGGAGACCCCTTCCTCTTTCTTCTCTCGTTCTCCAGCAGTTCTCCGATACAATCGCTTGTTGCGGGACTGTGGGGTACGCACGGCTATGATGGCAGCAGGGCCGTAGCGGTAAACAGCATGACCTGCTGGCTATCAAACGCTAAAAAATGGAAAATAAAAGCTAATTTTTGCACTAATTTAACTCTTTTTCATTTCATGAATTTTGATTAAAAGAAACTTTGCCGAAATTTACCGAGATCAATATTGACTGACAGTTGCACAATCGATGGAAAGAGAGAATTTTGAAGGTATTAATATTTTTAAAAAGCGGCAGGAAAGGCATCTCGAATCTTTAATCTTTAATCATATTTGTTAAAAAAGATGTGTGCGTGTATGACAATCTATATAATTGAATAATTAAATTAAATCAAATCGAACTTCAATAGATTTGCTGCAAAAATATGTATATATGTACATAAATATATGTTTTTCTTGCTACATTTATATAATCTGGATTCAGCAAGTTTTGCACAATACTTTCCTGAATTATAGACAGCGGAAGCGCACAAATCATTCCGCGAGGTGGTGGCACCTGTCGGAATCATAAACGTTGTGCTGCATACGAACAGGCGAGCTTCTCCACACCTGGCGAACGATGGTATTAATAAACGTTTACCTTGCGCATTTCATGCCCTACCCGGCACGTTGTTTGTGACGTCAGCATGACTCTAATCGGAGAAGAGTTTCTTTAGAACGATCATAATAGAGCCATATAACGCATAACAACTTATCAAGTTGTATATCCATTTCTTCTTAATCGAGAAGATTAACGTGTAACAATAATGCTGCAATCAAACGGGTAATATTAATCACATTAATCGCAATAATTTCTAATTGACTAAATGCGCTTTTGCTCGCACTCTTTTTTACTTTAAATGATAAACAAAAACACTGCAAAGAAAAAATATATAACAATTTCAAAATCTATCATTGCAAAATGCTGTTAGTACGACAAATTTAATTATCGTCATTAGATATTAGGGCAAATTACGAATTGTATATTACATAATACTATTTTTGCATATTCGACGATATAGCGACGGAGATTTCAATTTCAATTATGCGAATTAAGCGAGATCTTTCTCGATCGGGCGTTTATATCTCCGCGCGAGTGCGAGCGCGCCGATCCAAAAGCTTAGCCCATTCTTGACATATCTCAAAACGCTCTAATTTATTCGCTATTGTGGCACCAACAACGACAGAACACAATGCTTGACATAATTATTACAAGATTAACGATTTACAGCATAAAGAGACGATATCACGTTGCAATATGGCAAACATTATAATGCAATGTTAACTTTACAATAAAAATACTGCATTATAATATATTTTTATTTAACAAATTGCAGTTATTGTAAAGTTAGCATATTTAATAGTTACGTCATTAAAGAATCGGCAGAGCGTATCGAAGATAAAACGCAAATATACAAATGTGTAATATACATATAAATAGTTATGAGTAAACGTTGAATAAATCTGGTACAAGGTTGCTAATGGCGAGTTGCCAATAATTTGCCACTGCTAGCTTAGTATCAAATTACCAGCTTTTCTCGCCAGGTCAGATGCGTCTTTATTGAAGATTGATTATAGTGCTGAAAGAAAACGATAGTTTATATTATATCCTAATTTGCAAGCATAATATATTTCTAAATTTAAAAATAACAACCTGTCGTATTGATTTTTATTTTTGTTATTTCGTGCCTATCAAGTTCTGCGACCTACTATCGGCAGAGTAGTACTCCTCTACATCGATATTTTGTCACTCCAAAAAATCTCTTGAAGAGACGAGGCGGAATATCCTATTCTTTGATAACATATGATTCTAATCTTGACATAGATAAAGTTATACATACTGTGCCATCAGTATAAGGTTGTATTTGGATAACAAATCTTTATGCACACATAGTATTTAAATGCACAAAAATGTGTTTCATAAAAACATTTATGTGAAAAGATTGATGTATCACACACAGTCCCTTCAAAAGATCATTGTGTGCTATATATGATTTAGAATTATGATTTTTTGAAAAATTAGTCAAGTGTCTAATTCAGAATATTAAATTAACTTCGATCAGAATATATTCAGATCAATCATGTAATAATTTTATATTCAAATATAAAAATCTGTTTTTCAAATTCTACATGTTCGAAAAATGGATTAGAAATTTTATATATTTAAGGGACTACTAAAGATATAATTAAAATTTCATATGTATATATAACACTCTTATGCATTATCAAATTTTAATCGTAAATGTATGACGTAGCGTTTTGTCCAACGATCTGGCTGGGGTGACTTGGTCAATTTTTGACTTACTACACACTATGTAGAGTAGCTATATAGAGTTTGGCAGGGCGCCGGCGCCGATCTCTATAAATAGCAGGTGCGACGCCGACCGCCGCTCGTAACAGACAAAATAGCGACAAAGACGGTGGAAGTATGAGGGGTGATTGCGAGGGGGTGAGCGGCGCGCGGCAGTGGTTACGGACAGCGAGCGGCGCAGCGGTAGTAGTAACGGATAGTAGTCGCGGCGGCGGATAGTAGTAACGGGTAGGCTATTCGTCAGCTCCGATCCGGCCGCGACGACGATCAATCGAGCCGGCAAAGGGGTGACGTGAGAGACACTCCGAGGGTTCTCCAAATTTTTCCAAAAAAAAACTCGAGTTCGCGTGAGTTGACACAACGCAAGTGACGTGAAGGAATGAAGCCAACGACGAGCGAACGCTCCAGAATTAGCTTTTAAAAATCATTTACAAAGAAGAGTTCTACAATTGCATTTAGAAATTTATTCGCGAAAGGTCGCGATGTCACAGAAGAACACAATTGTTTCTGAGATTTGTAACGAGAAATCCTGATACTGGAGATATACTTAAATTTGAGGATCGGCTTAGATAGCTAGGACGGTCAATCAAGAGTGTGAGAATTCATTCGTATCTCGACTATGTGCCGGTGTCTCGCGGGGATCAGAACACTGAGATTGTCGTCGTCGTCGTCAGTGATCGAATGCGGCGTCGTCGCGTCGGCAGAACGCAAGACGTGACTCCGTTTATACAGCTGGTCTATCAGTTGATTCGGCCGCTGAAAATAAGAGAGGTGATTATGTAAACGGATTGCGCTGGAAATACGCGGAGCGATCGTCCCGTGGTTCCCATTGACGGACGGTGAATTTCCTTCCTGATGAAAGAGAGAGACTAATTATATTCGTGCCTCGTGCGACGAGGTTACTAACCAGCCAACCCTCCGACCTGCGCTTGCGTACATATTTCTTCAAGAGGGAATACGAATATACATGTATATATATATAAAGATTTTTACAAAATATATATATAAGAGAATCCAGAATGTTTTGTGTCTAATCTGTTGAACGTTTAAAATCGATGAGAATCGATATTTAAAAAAATCTAGACATATTTAAGATTCAAGATTTTAGAATCTGTAATTTAGAATCTAAACATCCAGAATAATAGATTGTGCAATCTCAGTATTAAAATCAGCACATCTGAAATTCCTTTAAAATTTAAGATTTAAAATTAAAAAAATATTAAGTATTAAAACTTCCAGGCTTTAAAAATCTAAATATTCAAAATCGGAGATTTTGAAAGATTAATAACATATTAGTTCGAATGTAAAATTTCAATTTCTCTGATCATAAAAATTGTAATGTAAACCATATAATCATAGATGATTGGTACAATAATCGAACTAAATTTTTATTGCGTATTGTAGATAAATGCATCAAAATAAGATTATGGGAATAAAAGATTTATAGGTAGGGAAGAAATAATTTGCTTTCCAGTTCGACTTTATATTTTACGATCGCGCTACTTTTGTAAGTCCATCACGCGCATAGCTTTGACATATCACGCCAACTATAAATTCAAATCGATTACTGCGCTTTCAAAGTACAGATTCGCTCGAGTTAATGCATCATAAATTGTAATATTAGTTTCTACCTTGTGAAACCTTGTGAAACGAAAAATTGCTAACAATTATTATGATCACTATTTAAGTTGCACATTTTGAGTACTTTTATGCGTTTCGCAGATCCACAATGGCTCTAGTAATGTTACCATGTGATCTGCCTTGGTGGCCGGCTGTGGTGAAACAACTAGATAAAGCCGCCCTGGCAAAAAATTCCGAGGACCTAATAGATGCGATGCAACGATTGCATGATATGTGCAAGTATGACTTGTGTTTTCAATCGTTATTTTCTAAGATATATGCGCTTATCTTTACATTAAATATATATATAATCTAGATTAAATAATTTACAAGTAGGTTGCAATTGTTATATATTTGTATTATTTTCAGTATAAGTCTCGATCCCGAAGAAGACATGCAGGACGCAGATTTATTTTCCATGTTGGGGACTTTCTTAAATAAAGATCTCGATCCTGTGGAAAGGGAGCAGGTGTTCACGAAGACAATACCGCGAATGGTGGAAAGAGCTAAGGATTTAAAATATACTAAACCTCCGCAAGGCTTACACTTTAGTCTGCAGCAGCAAGGTATCGCTATCACGAGATTCGACATTCTCCCAGATATCCCGAAAATCGCAATTTCATATATTATAAAATATATATCTTTTTCATTATACACATGCCCTTCACACTATTTAAAATAAAGATAGCGCATTCACGCGAGAGAAGAGATAAGTTTCAAATAAGGGTTACTTATCTTACACAGGTGATAGTGTCGAATACAGTTACGCCTTCGTCTCCTCCTTAATCGCAAACGCGTTCTTCTCGACGTATCCGAAAAGAACCACAAAGACACATCCCACATTGCGCGATTTCAATTTTACAAACTTCTTCAGACATCTTTACAAGTGAGTGATTTTCGAGATTAAATTCTCAAAGAAATTTTCCGTTTGCTTTCAATCTGAAAAAAGAAAAAAGGATCATAATTTCCAAAGTACTTTATTCTTTTCCAGAAACGCGCAGAAAGCCAAACTCAAAAGTATCTTTCATTATTATAACTATCTCGAGACGGAACATGCACTCGATGGTCGTCTGATAATTTCAAGACAGGTACAATAATTAAACTGAAACTTCCTAGAATTTTTATCTAGTAGTCATTTTTTTTTTAAATTTTGGATTCTTTGTTAATTTCTTTTTTTTGGTGAGAATAGTTTGCAATATAAAAGATGCGTTTTTAATACAATTTATAGGTGATGACATCTAGGCAATGGCTAACCATTGAAGATTGGTTGGAAAGTAATGTACCTTTATGTCCGCTGACGATACGTCACGAGGGTCGGTTGGAGAGAGTTGAGATGGAATCCAAAGTGCTGCAAGTTTGTTTTGCAAACGCTAAGATCGGCGGCGGTGTGCTCGATGGCGATATCACGCAGGAGACTGTACATGTAAATTAAGACAAATTATTATTAAAATTCCTACATTATGCATGTATCGGCGTACATAGATTAATAGCAGTAAATTGCACGATTTCTAGAATCGCATCAAAAATTTAATTTTTTTAAAAACGACCATTTTTTATCTAAAAAAAAAGAAATATCTTTTCCATTTTATTTTAAAAAAATTGAGAAATGCAACTATGTGAATAGTGAAATTATCACATTGATTCGAATATCCTTTTTCAGTTGGCGACGCATCCGGAAATGCTCGCCGCGATACTATCTGTCGAGGCCTTAGAAGACAACGAAGTATTGATAATCGAGGATGTCAGGCACATGTCGAGGATAAATGATCCGCGGCACAAGGCGATATTCGAGAATATCTCGAAACCGAACGTGGTGAGTGAAATACGATTCTTAATACGCGCAGTTTGATTTACGTTATTCGCGGAGATGGGAAGATGAACAATCGTACAGTTTTCCGAGCGCAGGTAACGGTCTGCTGCATAGACCCCGAGGATTATTCGCGACTACCGTTGACGCAATTTGAGGAGGACAATATTTTGAGGGAGATGAACAAGTCGCTGTTGGGATTTCGTCAAAGACACATGCCCAGTAGCCCTACGGATCCGATCAAGATGGATCATCCGGATGCGGAGGTCGGCCTAGGCTCTCGCAGATTGTCACCGATCGGCGAAAGCTTCAGCAGTACCCCGCCGGAAACGGAGAGCGAGGAAAAAGTCTTCGCGGCGAGCAGTAATTCCAAAATAGGTAGGTGACCCGGTGGAGAAGGGCGATCCATGTGTAATTTATATAATTTATTCAAATTATACATATATATTCCTTTAACGTCTAATAATTTTCATTTTTCTTTCTTCTGCCAGATAAGCAGCTTCCGCGCGACGAGTATCACAAATTAGAGAGCACGGCGGAAGTGCGTAGCAGGCCTAACGGTAAATCGATGAGACCGCCGAGTCCTCACAAAGTGTGCAAGGATGCGAGCTGCACGAACCGAAGGAATAGATTTATCGTGCTAGGATCCAGCGGGGAGGTTCTGCCGGTGACGCGACAGCTCGGTCAGATGTCGGTCTACAGCAGTTGCAACAGTCAGAGCACGGACAGTTTTCATAGTGCCAAGGAGACCATCGACGAGGAACCTGGTATGTGTACGGACATTATATTTTAAATAAATCTGAAACTTGGAGCAGTTTTTATATCGAGTAAACGACTTTTAGAGGAAGAGGAGCAAAAGCTTAACAAACGTTATAGCGCGCAATTAGATACGCCTGAGAGAAGAGGAACTTTCGCGCAGCGATTGAAAGACGCTCTGAAGCGGGAGAGCACGGCAACCGGCGGAATGACTTCCTCGGACACTTCCTCCGGTGAGAGCAGTTATGCCGTTGGTATAAGTGTTAGCGGTAGCCATGTCGGCGATCAAGATATCAAGTGAGTTGAATTCCCGCAAATAGATATACGGCGCCACTAGATATTTATTTACATATATATGAGTGGAAAAATATTCAATAATACATAGGACCTAAGTAGTTTAATGATAAGAACACTTGCCCGGTAAGTGAAAGATCCTGGGTTCAATTCCCGGGTCCAGTCACCCATGCTATAATATTCTTTCTTTGTATATACAGGATGTCCTATAATAACTGTATCACCTCTCGTGTGCAGGTAGAGTAGGTGAAACCGAGAAGAAAAAATCCTTTACATTTTGCGATTTTCGTAATAATTATTGAGAAATTAATTAAAAAAAGATCGAATAATTCGCGTGAGTATAAGCGCGCGGCGAAAAAGGACGACCCGATAATTTCTAACTTTACTGGGTATGCGAAAGAATATTAATTGTATGGGACCTGGATAGCTTAATGGTAAGAGCAGTCGCCCGGAAAACAAAAAGGTCCCGATATTTTTTTGTCTGTAATAGATAATAGAAAATATAATAATTTATTATAAAATCTTTGTATAGTAAAAAAATATTATGTCGGGAGACCTAATGTGTGATTCTTAGGCGTCATTTAATTACTTTTCCATTTTGTGCAATATAGGCTGCATATAAGATATATATGTGTGTATGTGCATATATATAATATATGTACGAGAGATAATTGCGCCATAATAACAAATCGAAACTTTTTTTGCATTTTTAAATGCTTTTTATAAAATCAAAGAACTAATAAACTGAATACTCATATTTAATTGTCTTTTAATTGCGCGTAAAAAGTAATTATAAATATCTTCTCTCTCTCTCTCTCTCTCTCTCTCTCTCTCTTATTACGTTTTTTAGTTATAAAATGTTTGTAATTATATTATTTTAATGGAGAATGCAATGTTGCAGGGTAAGAAGAGGAGGCTCGAGAGGTTTCGTTTTGCGGGACGAGACGGTAGACGAAGAGTTCCTGAAGGAATCTCTAGAGGCCGAGCAAAAGTGGCTAGGCCGATTTCGGCAAAGTCAGGGACCCATGTTTCAAAGAAAGGATACGAGCGCAAGTAGCAAATATAGTTTCAGCACGGAATATAATTCCGGCAAGTATACAAAAGACATCGCTTGTAGGTGAACGATGCTTGTTTTCGGCAATAGTAAATAAATTAAAAACAAAGTTTAAATTTACTTACGCAGATTTCTGTTCCGAACTGGAGGAGGTCTATGAGCAATTGTCAAAGTGGCTGGAGGATCCGATAGTGGCGGATGAGAGCAGGGAATTGGATGCGAGGGATCGGGCGGTCGTACGATTCGCCGGTTCACTTCTGAAACGCGCTCTAAGCGAGTCGTTTGCCGGTGTGCCGCTTCAAGAAGGCGAACCGCAGCCGTTCATCGATGCGAACGATGTGAGCCAACAACACAAGCTGGCTTTAGCCGTGAGGAGTCTCAGCTTAGAGCTCGCCCGACAAAAAAATCGACGACAACAATCAGTAAGGAACAGCAAACCTGTTAGGTTTTCCTGCAAAAATCGTTGAATTAGAACGGCATGAGTGACAAGATTCATCATATTTTGTGGAAATAATTACAAATGCGTTTACAACTTTTTTTGATTTCTGGAATATAAACACTTATCAGTAAAAAAAATTTTAATAGCCTCGTATTTTGTTATAATAGACAACAAATTGAAACTTTCTTTCTTTTATGCTTTCTTAAGTGCTTTCTTTTGAAGACAGAGAACTAATAAACTTAATACGTATTTGATTGTCCTTTAATCACGAATTAAAAAAATACACTTGTATATAATATAAAAACATATAAATATTTTCAAAATATAAACATATAAATATCTTCAAAATCTCATAGTAAATATATTAAGATGGAATGAGAGACAGTCCAAATCGATTCGATCGAGAGAAATTAATCAATCTATAAGGCAATATAATATCGGTAAATGAAGGTTTCGAGTTTAGACTACAGGCAGCCTGAAATGCTGTACAGGTGATTGAATCCGAAGATGTAGATTGCTATGAGGATGCCTCGAGCGAGATGGTAAGAGAGGCGAAGGACGCCCAACGTAGGAAACTTTGGGCCGTCACGTTCACGTCAGAAGTGTTCCAAACGTTGGTTGATGATCAGACGACCGTATGCCTATCTACACCGCCAATGTCCGAGTCGAGCCAAATAACAAACAAGTGTGAGATGCGCGAAGCAAGCGTGCTCGGTATCTCGGAGGTGATTTAGAGATGTAACTTGACCGCATCACGTGTACAATCGCAATGCATGAGGCAGTGCAACTGGCTTAAGGACTCTCTTCGATAAAATATAACTCTTCGAGATAAGACTGTTCGAGAGATTTCGCGTTTCCGTCTTCTCGACTTGGTGCATGACGGAAGATTGAGATCAGCTTCTCATCTGACACGTTTGAAACCTTTACAACTAATTCATTTATCTGTCTCTCACTCTATCTGATTTTTACAATTCTTTACTCACATTTCCTGTTTCTTGTTTTTTATTCAATATATTAACTATCAAGCGAAAGTACCATCCACACATTCGCTTCTTCCTCTATCATTAAATAAAAAATAGTATAATTCCTTATGTTAAACTAAAACAATAACAACATTTTGTATTTTATTTAGCTTATGTTATGTGCATTATTAAGAGCTTCAATGTCGTTAGTGTTCGATAATCACATTTCGAACGGCAAAAATTTTAAATCTTTACTAATTATATCAAAAATTATTGAAATGTTACAAGACAAAATAATAATTTAATACATATTTTAATGTGTGCATAGTTACCGCAGGAGAACAGTCCTCAAGGAGGGGATTTATTGCCCATAGCTACAGGCAACTGGGGATGCGGGACTAGGTTGAAGGGCGATCCGCAATTAAAACTCGTAATTCAATGGCTCGCCTCTTCCCTGGCAGGAGCACCAAGATTAATCTATTATACTTCTGGCAATCCCAGTCTATCTAAGGTAAAAAAAGCGATATTATAACAATATCAATTTTTTATTGATTTTGCGTAAATTTTCATTACTAAAAATTTTCAGTTAGATACCGTAAGCAGAGTTTTGATGGACAGACGTTGGTCGGTGGGCGATCTGGCTGCCGCGACATTGAAATATGCCGGGCAAATAATCGAAGAACAGATGGAAGGAAGGAACAGTCTCTTTGAGGAAATTATTGGTATGGACAAACCGAGTCCTTAGCCCGATTCAATGCTGTCCGTTCTGGTGGACGTGCTGGCTACCATGATCGAGGACAGCTTGAGAGCCTAATATATAAACATGCTCTCCCGCGAGAGGAATACATATATACAAAAGAAGAAAAAGAATAAACGGGTATATATATTTAACTGTAGAATTAAACGCGCAAGATCGAGAATTATATAATTGTAATTCGTATAAGCGTAGTCTTAGTAGGCAAAACGTATTATACGAGTTTTATTTCAGCGAAAAAAAGATCGATCCTTGTTTTCACTTTCTGTTCAAAATTATTCTCGTCTATAGCATATCAAAATGATATCAGGCAAACTCGCACAATTCGTCGTACAAGGCAATATATCAAATAGAGAAAAATGTATAGTCGCTGCGATATTTTCTAGTCTGTAGAATAGAGACATGCTGTCTGATCAGATTGCATTATAAGAACTTGCTGCATTTCCAAGAAGCAATGTAGGAGGAAAAAAAAAAATAATGCGTGATATACCAGAAGCTTAGTGTTGTGTCATTAATGACACATTGTTGACAGCATGAGAAATTCTTTACAATTTCATGGTCTAATCATGTCACTTGTTTAGAAGTCAATTCTGGTTTTACGTTGTATGGAACGAGTAACTGTTTGGTGGGATATACAGTTACATGCAATAATTAATGAGGCACAATATATTAAACTATATATTTTGTACAATATTTTTAAGTCGCGTTCTATTTAAATCGGATTATATATGTATATATATATGTAATATGTGAATAGATTTTTAGAAGGGAACTTTTAGTATTTTATAATAAAATATTAATATAGATCATTTTTTTATAAAGATGAAACTTACATATATACATATATCGCTGCTATAAAATCATAAACTCGATAAAAAGTGGGTAATATGGCCTACGAAGAAAAAGATATGCTTTGTAGTGTGTAAATCAATTAAAAAGAGGTCTTCCATTATTAAAGCGAAACATGTGAAAGTATCTGTCCTAAATTAATATATATACTCTCTACATAATTCTCATTTTGAGCAATGATAGGAGTGTTAAAAAAAATATATATATATATATATTTAAAATGTGCAGAATATATATATATGAAGTATATATTAATAAATTTATATCACAATATATATAGAATTTTGCATCTATTCGAGATTTCCTGATTATATTTTAATATGTATATAATTTGCAATATAAATTTTATTTTTCTCTTGTGTTGACTAAACATTAAATTGATGTTAATATAAAATAAAATATCTCTTGGAACGCATCACAGTTTTTATTAATATCACACGTTATTGTTAATCAAAATGTATTAAACATACCATTTATATATACAACAGTATTTAACATAAATATTATTTCTGGATAATATTACCGAGATAATGCATGTTTCGGATAATTCCATTTTTTCCACTTTTTCTCTCATTTGTTATTAAACTTTGATTTAAAAAAAAATTGCATAACTTCTCTACTTTTATTTATGTGCTCGATACACAATATATATCTACAGTAGTATTCAAACTATCCCTCAATTAAATTGGCTGTTTAAATTTTAATCCTGAGTTTGGTACTTACTTATTTAAGAAGTAAAAAAGACCATATATAAAAACAACAGATTCTATTTACATATCAGAAAAAGAGACTTCGTAGACGTCGTCCCACGCCTTGTCTGTCGTACAGAATGTTGAATTTGTTTACAAATTGATTTATATTATTACAGCCTTTAGTTATAATACCGAGATACGTCATCAAGCCAAAATCATTACATTGCTGAAAAAATACAAAAAGACATTATTTAAAAAAATACTATTATAAAGTGTGTGACTAAACCTATAAATTCAGAGCATATAAATATATACTAACATTATAAAAGTCAGCCTTAAATTTCGGATTATTTAGGACAGGCAATCGATGACTCAGAGAACAAGCTGCTCGAAGAACTTCATGATTTCCTTTCAATTCCCCACTCTCTACTGCTTGCACATATCTTAAAACAAGTTTTACCCTCGCGTGCAACATTTTAATGGCACTGTGTTGAGCTGTCAAGTGTTCAGCCACTGAAATATAATATTTATGTACTATCGATTCTAACAATGTTTGTCAAAGTATATAAATTGTCTGCATATTACTCACCTACTGAGCATTCCCCTTGTTCATTATTACACATCCTTTGTACATGATCAACTCCAATCCTCTCAGCTTCTTCTGTGGCTAATGTATAAGTTAATGGAACAAATAACATGGTAGCTTCGCCGTTAACTAAATCAATTACTGATTCGTACATAGAGACAGATAAGTGCTGCAATAATCATCATACTTTTTCAGATATAACATTCTTTTATTTATTTAATAAGAAAAGGTTTTCTCTCTAGAAATGTTTTAATAAACTTACCTCTGTGTTTTTTGGTCTCGGATCTAGTTTTAACAATACAGGGCTTTCGTTTATCTCGCAAAGTTGTTTGTGCACTCTAATATCTCTCTCATTGGGTATATCACCAGTGGTATACCAGCCCAAAAAATCCATTTCGCTAAAGACTAGCTTAAACTGCTCTTCCTTTGTATTATAATAATCTCTGTCGATTACAACATCATCGCCAATGCATGTAAACAGCAATTCAAAAGAATTCATAATCTCTATGTTACGACCCTTCTGTTTACCAATTAAAGCACCGTATACTGAAAATATTTCATTACCAGAAATGATATATCGCTAATGCATAGAATATTATTAATAAAATTTATGAAATACATATATATATATATTTTTTTTTAGAAATTACATATTTTGATTGTGTATATTAATATGCGTCAAATCAAATTTAGAATTGTCAATATATAAATTAATTAAAATACAAATTTTCATATCTATGTTAAAATTTTGTCTTACTTTTTAAATAAGGATTTTTCTTACCTAATTGATCACTGCCTTCTTGAGCTCTGAGTCTGGTCCAATGCTCACTGACATTCATGATCACCAGCGGATGCAAACTGATGGACACGGAACCGACAGTGCCCGAAGACGCCATAACCTTAACGCTTCCGGATACCTTCGGATTCCTCTCGGAGGTGTCTTCGTCGATCTCCATCGGCGTCTGCTCGTTTGTATTGTCTGTAGGCACATCGACCTCCATGTCACTTTTGTGTTACCGTTCCTTCTGCTGTATTTTTTTGTGGAATTCAGCAACTCCCGCAGAATAAACAGATCCGGATAGAAAGGATTAAATGCGTCGCTAAGACTAGAGACACGAATCTCTTTCTCTCTAAATCGATGAAATGTTGATTTGAATGATCAACGAGATCCAATACGGACGGCCATGGCGTCGATTCTTTCTATTCTCAGCTTCGCACATGTGGAGGGGGAATTTGAGAGAGATCGATTTCTCGAAATACAATTGTCTCTCGCGCGATACAGTACCAAATATTTTTAAATTACATATATATACAAATATATTCTTTTCATCTTTTATACTTTTCCTTTTTTCTCCAATGCTTTAGGCTTATATCTAATTTTACCTAAGTAGCCCATTTTGAATTCAAAAAGTGTAAAATACAGTATGTGTATATGTGTGAATCTCTCTCTGCTTATTTTTTCAAATACTATTTTTTATTTTCGTAAAGAGCTAAAACACCGAATATCAAGGAATATCAGAAGAAACCTGAAGAAAATGTAAATCTGTTACTGATAAGAAAGTAATATCGACAAATATATGGAAAAACTGGTACTTGAAACTCCTCTTCGTGGATCGTTACCTCTTGCCAAGTCATGTTCTCCGAACATCTCGAATTCAGCCCTTGAATCCGGAACTTACTTCAGTTCGATCTATCTCTTCCGACGAAATTTGAATCGTGATTTTAGTGTCGCCTTACTTCTCACCGAAATATATATTGTCCTAATAATTTTGACAATTTTTTCGAAAGTACAGTCAGATTCCTGATCATAATTGAAATGTTTCCAAGACAGAAGTTGAGAGTACACGCTGTGCCAGAATATTTCTAACTTTAGATGAACCGAGAGTCGAACGACGAACCAGAGACACGCACGACGCTACACAACGTCCAGTGCAGTCCCACGTTTTGTTTCCCATCGAATAAGTCTGGAGTCGTTTGCGAGAAGATTTGTGGAACTCCATCAACGTATCGCGATTATAAGAGGTAATCAGATATTTCGATTCGTCTTTTATCGATCCACGTGTGTGGTTACGTGTGGCAATAAATAAAACCTCTGTCGCGTTCGATCGTGTGGAAGTGATCGCGAATATACTCGAAGCCTAGTCAGCGGAAAGATTATCGTGCAAAAGTCCAGTCGCGATCATACATAATTTATTATCGTGTAAATCAAGGCACGTATATACTTATACTCTCGTACCCGAGTGCGAGCTGATCCCGATCCCGCTGTGTATTTGTGCGCGTATATATGTTCGTTCGCTCTCGTTCAAAATTAAAAATTAAAGGCTCCAACTAAAATTGGCTCCGGTATTTTACTCGATACGAACAGAAACCACTCTATCTCGATGCGAAAGAAAATATATCCTATCTTTTTCTGAGTAAGTAACTCGAAATCGAACTTTATCAACTGCGTTTTTAGGTTAAATGGGCGATCGCCTCGAGACTCGAGACACGACACGATTAGTCCGATAGAGATCCGTGATCTCTCAAACACGTGGACTCCATTTACGAAAGACGCTTGTGAAAGCTCGAAAGTTGTTGATCAACATTCATTTGGCATTCCTCGGACTTCATTGACTGCCACGACATGAATCATCTAGCTCCATGGTGCGAATCATAATGTCAACTGTATTCTAAGCATCTTTCAACAAAGCGAATTCTTCGATACGTTCGAGCTAAAATTAAATCAGGCAATATAAGAGTTACATGGCATTAAATGTAATCTATATAAGCTGGAACATATTTATCAAGAAGCCAAAGGTTTGAATAATTACCTCAAAATGCTGGAAAAAATCACTGAGATGTCGCAATTGAAACACATAATTAGAGAGTTTCCTAGAAATATGAAATTCTGCTTCGCTTATGGATCAGGTGCGTTTAAACAGGCTAATAATGACAGCAATAACATGCTGGATCTTATATTTGTTGTACGTAACGCCAACAAATGGCATGCAGAGAATTTAGCAAATAATTCCAAGCATTACGCTCAACTATTGAGACTCCTTGGCCCTAAAGTAATCACAAACATGCAAGAAGGATTGGGTGCTAAAATATTTTATAACACATTGGTCAAAACAAGCCAAGGTCAACTCATAAAATATGGAGTAATTTCTGAGGTTTCATTGGTGGAAGATTTATTAGACTGGAATGATTTGTACTTAGCAGGAAGATTACATAAACCGGTTAAAGTAATTGTGGAACCAGATGAAAATTCTCAACTGCGCACTGCTCTAGTGCAGAATTTGCATTCGGCTGTACATGCAGCCTTGCTATTACTGCCTGAGCATTTCACAGAGATTGACTTTTTTAAGAAGATCACCAGTCTGTCCTATCATGGTGATTTTCGAATGATCTTTGGCGAGAACAAAGATAAAATTAGTAATATCGTGCTACCACAATTGCATCATTTTAAACAATTGTATGAACCAATCTTGAAACACTTTGACGATTATATAAATATTCCAAAGTCAGATATGACTGTTACATGTCATCAAGATATCAGTCCAGCGACTAAAATCCATCATTTGAATCATTTACCCAGGATACCGCAGGTTAAACTAGTCAGAGCATGGTCTCAGGGCCCAAGATCAAAAGATACAGAAGATTGTTTGCATGCTATAGCACACGATCCAGAATGCTACGAGATATTAGAGCAATGTTTGAAAGAAATTGTTTGGAGATCTAGTGTAACACAAAGCTTAAAAGGAATTGTAACAGCGGGATTTGTAAAATCTGTTAAATACAGCGGCGCTAAAATAATGAAGATGCTACAGTCGAGTTCCTCCAACAATATTCTACCTAAGCCTTCTATCTCTGACTCGAGTAAAATTAATAAAGTTGTTGGAACTGTTATGAAGAAAACAGAAACAAAAAAGGATGTTGAAAAGCACGTCGAATAGTTACTGTATTATTTTCTCAGAAAAAGATTATGATATACATATATTTATATATATAATATTATAAATATATAATATTATAACATTATAAATATATATAATATTTATTTATAATATATATTTGTAAATTCTTAACTCAGCTTGTATCACAAATAAAGTGGATAGTTATAATCAACAGCGTAACATTCTTTTTCTACATAATTAGAGTTATTAGTTGCCTTTAATTTGTGGTATACGCTCGTAGAATAGTAATTTTTTTTGTTTTTCAAGAAATTTTGTTTTATTAAGAAAAATTAAAACGTTTATACTGGAATATATTATCTGATATCATATATAAAAATATTGATATAAAGATATTTTATATATACATATACACACATATATATATGTATATATATATATATATATATAGTCGTTTTATAAAACGTCTAAGTATTTTATAAAATACGATCACATTCTCAAATCATTATATATTGTTAAAAGTCCAACATATAATAGTTTGTCATGCTTTCAGCATATAATTAAATTATGACGATGGATTCTGATTCCGAGAGCCAAGATAGCGATGACGGACGGCGATTTCGTTTCGAGGCTACGCGTAAGGATTCAGTCGCGCCGGTAGACACAGCAGACAAAACAAAAAAGAAGTCGAAGCACAAATCATCCCGTTGCGAGAGCAGCAGACACTATCGAACAGACAGAAAAGAACGGTCAAAACACGAGAGCAGTAAAAATACGGACGACAAGGATCTCAGATACTCTGTAAAGCATTCGAAGCATGAGTCGAAGAGTTCAAGACAGGAGGATGGCAGAAATTCGCACAAGGACTATAGAGACGGCAGGGACACATCCGCTGGATCCGCCGCGAACGATAGAAGCTACAGGAATTCCAACGAAGGTGATGTAAGAGAAAAAGTTTCGCGGGACTCAAAACGCCAATCGGACAGAGATCGAAGTGTCCATCAAATGCAACGACCACGAGAACATTCGTACGAACGGAACCATTACAATGAACGAGCGTCCAGTGACAAACACAGAAGTCGGTATCACGAAAGGCACAAGCATCATTCTCGCGATAGGAGTCGGGATAGATCCCATCAATCGAGTAGACTGATCAAATCCTCGAACGGCGATTACCGATCTCGAGAGGATCAGGGAAGACACGATACCTATAAGAAAACATCGGTAAAAGAAAATAGATTGCAAAATTCGAGAGATTGTCCTAAGAATGTTGAACGGGAGCGTAGTTACGGCGAGGCTCATTCAAGTGAGAACACTAAAGAGGATTCATCAATAGAGATTCAAGACTGCAAGGACTTGGATCTGTCGCAGTTCGACGTTCTGTCGGAGACTGGCGAGAATATATCCGATGGTCGGGATTCAGGAAGTCGAATGTCATCTCCGTGTCCACGTAAGATTAAATTGAAAAGGCACGATTCCGAAGATCGGTCCGAAAATCGCGCGAGAACGAAACGAAAAAACGACGACGATGAAGCGAGTGAAGAAAAACGGCGGGAACAATTAAAGGTAAAAAGAAGGAACTACGACTTGACATCTGGTTCCACTAATAATAATCCTAGTGCCGTTTCAGATTCCTTACTCGGTTCCGCATCGTCCGCGACTTTCTTGGTAACGAAAGAAACTGTTATGGATTCTGTGAGAAAAAAGGCTTGTGAGCATTATGAAGAGACGAGAATGATTAATTCTGATAGTGGCGAATGCTCGAATTTGGAAGAGAAATATTCGCGATGTCTCGATTCTTTCGAGGAAACGCGACTGTTGGAAAAAGATAAGGAAGAAACTGAATCTGTGTACGGTCCATTTTTGCCATCAAGATCCGCATCTAACACCGACGTCACCGACGGTGATAAACTTGAAAAGACTTTGTCGAGTAGTCTCAATGAAAATAAAATCGATGACAATGGCAAGAGCGTGAGTTTGATCGGACCCTGTTTGCCACCTCGATTAAACAATGATCGTCAAAACGGAAAGCGAGAAGATACAGAAAACGCTATTACACTTGCGATGGAAGTGGACACCATTTTTGGACCAGCACTGCCACCACATTTGTTACAACGGCAACAAAACGAAAATGATTCGCGAGATAAAATTATTGGACCTATACTACCCGATACTGTGAAATCGCATAAAGAAGCTTCGACCGAGTCATCTGACGATGATTGTACGATAGGTCCTCTGCCTATTGATCATCCAGCTCTGAGAAATAGCCGCGTACACGAACAGTTAGATTTGAGAGCGCAAAGGATTAGGCACGAAGGATATTTGACAGAGGTAATACGAGTTACTTAAACATTAAAGATTAACAATTTTATCGACGAGAAAAGAAGCACGTATTCGTATTTTAGGCTGACCTTGGAAATAAACGCGAGGAATGGATGACCGAGTTACCACCAGCGCAAGCTGCTAATCTTGGATTGGGTCCGCGTAAATTCAGACTTCGAGATGGGCCAGATATGTCAGATAGATCATGTTGGACTGACACCCCTGCACAAAAAGCTCAGAAACAGAAAGACTCGGTAAATATAAAATAACGCGCTGTTCTTTATTTTCTAAACTGAAAAATGTCTGCATTCTATTTGTGTTATTATTAGGAATTTTATAGCGAATTTGATGTTAGTATGCACTGGTACGTATATATAAAGGTTATCGTACAAATTTACAATGGCATAAGTCATAAGTAATTAAACAAGTAAAATAATTAATATTAAGAGAACTATTATTATTGTTGTTAAATACAAATAATAATAACTCATGCTATTATACAATA
Organism: Formica exsecta; assembly: GCF_003651465.1. NCBI lineage: Eukaryota > Metazoa > Arthropoda > Insecta > Hymenoptera > Formicidae > Formica > Formica exsecta. Next base: position 728,979 of record NW_021851188.1, read on the forward strand.
ATTATCTTAATGTATTAATTATACTTATGCTTATATATATTGTAAATTTGTATACAATAAGTTTTAAAGTGTACTAGTGCACACTAGTATATTCAACCGAATTTACTATTAATCCCTTTATATATTTTGTGTATACTGATGTTCAGTTCATTTCATTTTTTCAGGAAATAAAGAAACTCAAAGAATCAGATACGGAACATGTGAAAGAATTTCACAAGAAAGAAGTGAATGAAGAAAGAAAGCCTGAGAAATCGCTATTAGAAATACATCAAAGGAAAATTGCGAAGAAAAAGAAGGTAATTTGGTTTTTTTTTAGTTATTTTTCAAATTATGCGATATATTTAATTATCAAATCAATACTTCTTATATATTTGTTTACCTAAATTTGCTATAATAGTGTTATTAGAGATATGTATATTATTTTTTAGAAAGAAGAAAAAGAGGCAAAACGAACTGGAATATCAATGAGAAGGCCATTTGATAGAGATATTGATTTGCAAGTTAATCGATTTGATCAAGCGCAAAAGAAAACTATTCTGATGAAGGCACAGTTGCTGGACGATAGATTTTCACATGGACAAATCTAATGTTTAAATTATCACGTCAAAGGATATAAAATTATGATAATTGTAAATAATTGCTGCTAACGAAATTAGATTCTGTATTAAGTACATTTTCAGAAATTGACAGATGTTGAGTGTTGTTACAGATCGGTGCCTTGAATTAGTAGAGAGTTCTTAACATCTTTATTGACCAATTTTATGGAAGTGTTTTAGCAGAATGTGCACTTTAGCCTAATTATTATATTCGTATTTTCGTATCATGATCTTTTATATTTTAGAATAAATATCCAAGTAGATTAACTTTGCCTAAATTTGATTTCAATTTTGATTTTAATTTCATGAAATACGCTTATTGCGTTTACAATCTTTTTGAAACGAATATATCAGAAAATAGATTTTAATTACGTATTAGGTTATTAATCGAACTATTATTTTATTAAAAATTTTGGAATCTCGTGATCTTTTTTGCGAATTATATTTCGTAATGCAATACGATAAAACGTGTAAATTACAATTGGATATCTTTTATAAATAGCATTCACTATATGTCTGTATTTTGTATATAGTATTGTTCTTGTGAGGAATCATGGGAGAATAATACGAGAGTAACTTATGTAGCAATAACAACGATTGTACAGCGAATTTTTGCGCGTGTTTAGATAGATACGTCGCTCTCGTTGTATCTGTTTGTCACATGTATTTTCTATAAGTGAGACAGTACAAAATAGTGTGATACTTAGCACTGCTGATATGTAATCTCGTAATACATATTATAGCAAATATGAAGAACTATGTTGCGTGCGTGTGTTTAATTTGCATGCACTTTGAAATGTATATGTGTATAAATGAAACACATATATTACAACTATAATTCATGTACTCAATGGCAGTTTTACATTTTCGGAAGCCTGAAACTAATGTGTACGTATTTCTTTTATTCCAATTAATATTATTAATTGACAAAATAATTAACATACCTTTTAAAGTTGAGAAAAGAATAGAAACACTCGGTATCCAGAAGTGAAACTTTGCTAGCGTACTAATCTGTGGATTTGTCATTGCACTTTTCTATCATATCACAAGAGAAATGGTATTGTGCGATATATTACCAGATTTAGCGATATATACTTCAATAATTGTTTATTATCTCGCTGAAATTCTCCGTGAATTTATGAATTTCTATACATAAAAATAAATATGTTGATTAAAATTGTCTCTAGGCTTTACTTTAATGTTTTATATATTTATAAAAAATATTAACCAATATTCACATTAATGATATAAATAACATAGCTAATATAAATAACAGCTGATTTAGCTATAAATTATCTAAGTTATAAAAATAGTGTTTAAATTATTTATTTATTATTATCGTTTATATATAAAAATATATAAAATTATGTATTTAATTATGTATTTTGAACCACTTCGATATTGCGATTCTCGAAATATCGAAGTCGACAGTTTCAAGACGTGAACGCGTCGCAGCAAACCGTAGACACGCGTCGGACGTGCTCCGTGTTTCTCGCGATTATTACCGTTTAAAAGTGAATTTCCTCGCGAAAATTTATCGCCGTTGTCTCTCATATTAAACACGTATATATTATATATTAATGTTACGATTTCAATATCGATAATCCGCGTCCGCGTACTCGTAATCTGAAATTCTTTCCTCGGGAACTTCGCGCCATCGTTTTCTCGTTGGAATGCAGCGAAAGTGTCTAGTGCTCAATCAGGTGTGTATATTTTCAGATATGTATACATAGAGTTATCACAATATCTTAATACATGAATTTATGGATATCTCGGAGCTTAAACACATTATTCATAGTAATTATGAATCATAAATATTATTTATATTATCAATATATTATATTCATATTATTCATATTTTAGTGACCTCATGTGTATCCGTCCTTCTATAATTAAATTATTGAGAACAATTATTTTCTTATTTTTCTGTTCGATTAAAATAATTTGTTAACAAAGGATAAGAGAAATAATGAAATAATTTGTAGATGAAAAAAATGATTTCAGTGAAGTACGCGCTTTCTTCGATACTTCGAGAATCGCAATATCAAGATGGCTGACAGTTTAAAATGGTCAACGGTCAATCGCGCCGCGGCAAAATCGCGTCCGCGACTCGCTTCGTGTTTCTCGGATTCTCTCGCAAAAAATTATCGCGATTTTCAGTGTCGTCGATCCGCTTTTGTGTGTGTGTCCGGTCTCCTCTCCTCGGATCTCCTTCGCGCCATCGTTTTCCCGCAGAAATGCAACGAAAGTGCAATGCACAATGAGGTATGTACATTGCCAGGTATGTCACCGTTTTACAATATTACTTTTCGCATTCTCGTCACTGAACAGCATATTCTTTATGAGTCGCCATTAGAATAATTTTGTCTGACTTAATAAAAACAGAGTGTAAAGAAATTTTCATGCCAGAAACTAATTACTTTTTTATCTTAATATCTAGAGATAATATTTTGATTCCAATCACATGATAGATTTTAATTTACTTTTTATAATTTGTCTTTGACAAATAATATTTTACATTATTATTATAATTATTTAATATATTATATGTGTATTAAAGATCCACATTTTTCTTATATGATAAAAACTCGAGCCTATATATATGTGTATTATTTATTATATAAGTGACATTTTGCAACCGTTGATCTATAGAATATTATTCCCAGAGTCACTGTGACTATCCATTTGATAGTCACGTAACTTTATCCTGAGTTGCCAGTCTTTAATAAATTCCGTCATTGATATCCGGAATCTTAGTTATAATTCAAAGCTCTGTATACCAAATCCGCCTCGCCTACGCACGTATACGATAATACGATTGGTCTTGGTCGCATCCTACGCAGTTCTAGACATTTTCACGCACGTATCATTAGTCGTGACTGACAGCTCGCTTGATCCGTCAGGTGATTACGATCTTTAGCTGACATTGACCTGGCAAACAAACTATTTTTATTGATGCCCGCTTGTCGTCATATCGTCGTCGTTCGCGTTCATCATTTGATAACATTAATCGGGAAGTACAATATACTTAACCTCAAAACGAACGTCTGATAATGAGATTTTCGTCGTGAATGTGCGCGTCTCGTCTCCTTTGTCGTCGAGCGATCGCATTCGTCGACGAAGAGTGCGGAAACATTCCCTCAGGAGAGACAGATATTTTTGATTCCAAGAACTCGAGAGAGAAAGAAAGAGAGACAAAAAGAAAATTATCGGAGGTATTATCTTATTGTTAGTTAATGGCCAGTGTCGAGGAGCATACGCGATACGGCAATGACTAATGGTCGCGTCTAAATGAGAGCTGCAAGCAATTTCGAAGTATGTATATCGCCCGTTTTTATTATTAATGAAGAATGAGTTGCTCCCAAAATTTTACGCGACTCTATCTAATTCGCGTCGTTTGATAACAGCCGTGCATCGTCGTGATATAACGCTCGGCTAATCGGTCGTGTTGACCCGCTGCACGAATACATACACGCGTCTCGTCACGTTACTCATCGCACATTAATTGATGTAATATACTACACGGACAGCGTGTGTTATCGTGGCATTCTCTTGTCCGAGGGGGTTCGTGTCTACATCCCGAGGTCATTTATGGGGGCCATTTCACAGAAGGAAATAGCCAACAACAGGTGTTACTACGTCGTCGTTTCGTTAATTGGATGATCAAAGTGTTTTTTTTTTCTTCGTTACGTGAAGATAAATTTTTTACAACGGCCGCTCGCGAATCGCGCTATTAATGCTTTGCCTCGAGATCTTAAAGTTGTTGGAAAATGCGTCGTGATATTATATTTGCATTTGAAATCATAAAAAATTGATCATTCAAAACTTGTTTGTTTATTTTAACTATATACTCTGTACATATTATGAATCATGCGTAATGTGTTTCACTGTTGTATGATTAAACTGAGAGCATGTATCTTTAATTTAGTACATAAGGATTGATTAGAAATTAAAGCTCTAATTCGAGTTTACGCAACAGAATATTGTTCAAGAAATAAGATGGAATATATTTGTCTTTCTAGAATAGGCTGACTACACTTTTTACAATGTACTTTTTATCTACTTTGGATGTATTTGCCACAGTAGATCTGACAATTGTATAATGAATCGTTCAAGAAAAGTCTTAATTAAATACTAAAATTGATGAAAAGGTGGATCCTTAAACTGGTTCAAAATGCGACAGTGTTGTTTAAACCACCCAGTCCTATCATGGCTTATCTTTTTGATTCTGTATGCTACATACAGTAGCGCAGATATTTTAGTATTTTCTGCAGTGGCAAGACATCAAATTGAAGAGGAATTTCGCGATATGCCTGCCAAGTTTGGAGGTATAATACCATCGGAAGGAATTAAGGTACATTCCTTTAATTTTTTTATGATACAAATCCTATTATATTTATATATGTATATATACAAATTATTTTTTTTAATGATTTTATTAGGGTATGGCAATTTATGCCAATCCTCCCAGTGCATGCCAAAAGATACAGGCTCCACCTAATATTACTGATTACAATGGTAATTGGATAGTTTTAATACGACGTTACAACTGTAGTTTTGAGATAAAAGTACGAATGGCACAAGAAGCTGGATACGATGCTGTTATTGTACATAATGTAAACAGCAATGAATTAGGTAAATTAGATGGATACTAAATAATTGTGAAAGTAAAACGTTACCTGTGTTTTTAATGACAAAATACATTGTAAAAAATTGATTCTAGAACCAATGTCAGCAAAGGACTCTGTAGGAATTTTGATACCGGCTGTGTTTGTTGGTGATGTTACAGGATTAATTATAAAAGAAAATTATTTATACGACCAGTTATATTTTCTATTGATTAACGATGATCTACCGTTCAATATCAATACACACTTACTCTTGCCCTTTGCTATTGTTGTTGGAATATGTTTTTTAATCATTGTTATTTTTATGGTGAGTTGCAAATGTGATGTATCAAAATCTCGTATATAATATGTTACTTAGCTTCAGCTTTCAGTACTGATTATTTATATATTGCACAGATTGTTAGATGCATAAAAGATAGAAGGCGACAACGCAGGCATAGATTACCTAGTTCTAGTTTAAAAAAGATTCCTATACATAAGTATACAAAGGGTGATCCATACGAGACATGTGCTATTTGTTTAGACGATTATGTGGAAGGAGAGAAGTTACGAGTTTTACCATGCGCACATGGTACATATTTCTCAATAACGAACTACTTGATATTTCATTTTTTTAATCAAAATTTTTAATATTATCTTAAATATATTAAAATAATAAATTATTATTATTCCCATGTTCGCAACTTTTCAGCTTATCATTCAAAATGTATTGACCCATGGTTGACAAAAAATCGAAGGGTTTGTCCTGTTTGCAAAAGGAAGGTTTTTGCGGCTGATGAGCAGGTTGTGACCGATGAGAGTGATTCGGATGCTGATGACACAACGCCTCTCATTCGCGATGGTCATCAAGGTGCGCGCGGATGTTTTTCTTTCGGAATCTAATAATTTAGACTTGTTGTAATTCATCTATATTACGAATAACTCGAAGAGAAATATTCTAGGTACACAAGGAGGAACGTTCGTGCGACAGAGGGAGAATCCTTTTAATAGAGCCAGGAGATCACAAACTAGGCAGGATACTAATAACTCTAGCGATAGTAGCTCTGATTCCGAACAGTCGTTTGCTACTACCGAAGATAATGTTTTTCCTGGATCTAGTGAGCCAATGAATGCAGCTTGTGATTTCCTGGTATCCGATAGCCATAGCATAAATGGTGAGGTCACTAGCTGATTGTACACATATTCTGCATACGCAGTTATATGAAATATGCTCAAAACCTATTATTTTTCTTCGATTTATAGGTGAACGACAAGAGTTAGAACGTTCGGGTAGCAGCACTAATCCACATACGGTAAGTTTGTACGCGGGCGCTGAAGAATTCCCCGCATCTATTGTAGAAACCGCACCATCGCGACGCGAGATCGTGACAGATCTCGCGACGTCAAATCCCGATTGTCATATCGAAATTTCGCATAATACGACGGCGTTGGCCAATAGTTCGCAGAACAGAAACGACGTCATTACATAATGGCCTGATGTAACTATGTGAGACTATCATTATATGTTACGTCAGTTCGTTGGAAAGGGTTTTCTTATTTTCCTTTGTTACGAAAGAACATTGGTACAATATGGTGCACAGCGTTATAGTAGAAGCGACGTAGAATAATAAGAACAGATAATCCAAAAAAGTAGTATTTTTTAATATAGGCGAACTCTGTCATACTTTTCTCAAATAATGATATTACTATTTTGCTTTATGCCAAATATTTTTTTGCCTTAATGTTTCTAGTATTTATCTGGTGAATTACGTAATATATCACGTTTTCTTTCTTTTGCGACGAGTACCATACGCAGTGACGTATCATGGATCAATAGCTCCATATTTTATATATAACTGCGAATCTTTTTTGAGGGAAATATTTTATATATTTTAGATTGAATTTATGCGAGACATATAAAATCTTGTGTATAATGAACGATCTGTTATTTACATTTAAGAGAGATTATATGTTGCCTTATTTTGCTTTATTTCTTTTGATCCTTAATCAAAGTTGTTTCCAAGAAATATGGTAAGATTGTGCTGGGCTGTATGCATGCGTGCATGTGTGTGTATGTGTGTGTCTGTGTGCGTGCGCGTGTGCAAATTTCAATTTATCATTTAATAACATTATTTTGTATATTAATTTAGCAACTATATACATATATATATGGCCTACTTGATTTTTGCGATCCACGAGATTAAATTTATTTCGCGTATTTTTCTCGTCATTTGGTTACCAAAATATAAGTATGATTTATTATATACTTATGAATAAGTGATTATGTTAATGGTGTTAATGGCGTTAAGTGCGACGAACGCGCTGGTAAGACCGTAAAGGTGTAAAGTGATGAGCGCAGCTCCGTTTCTAACATTGGATCTGTAAATATTATCTGTTAATAGATACATATAACAGTCACAGAGACCAAAAATATATAAATTCCTTTCAATGCAGGACATAGTATACTATGAACAAAATAAATTTTGACTTTAGACTAAAACCCGTTTCCCACGATGCGATTTTTCGTGTTGGTCATCAAGTTGAATCTTTAATGTTAAGTTTTATGAAAAATTTATATTGTTATTTAACATATATGCTAATTAACTGTATGTGAACTAACTATACTATTTTATATAAAAAAGGTAGACTATATATAGTACTTATTATATAAAATGGGCTGTATACACAATATGATCTGTCGATAATTATATGTAAATTTCGTTACTGTCACATAACGCCTCTTTATCCGATTTGTCATCAACGTAAACATAGAAACAAAAATTGCTACGATTCTAATGTGAAATAGTTGTATAACATTTTTAAATCAAATGTGGAGAGACATCAACGCCGTCAACATTTATGGCTCAATTATTTTATTATAACGTTTTTATAGAGATTCGCTCGAAAGTTTATTTATGAGAAAGTCACGAAGATTTGTATCAAACACAATATTCTGTTGCTTATTTATATAGCAGACACACACACATACATACTCATATGTGTGCGCGTGATTTAATCTCGAAAAATAAAAATAATGTTGTTTAAACAAAAATTAGCTGCGAATAGGGTGTAAGGCGGCAAGATTGTAAAAAGATTTGTAAATAGCATCGGAGAGATTTCATTATATATAAGTACCAGGGTTGGGAAAGTTATTTTATAAAAGTAACTCGTTACCGTTACCGTTACTCAAAAAATAACGAGTCGTTACAAGTAGTATGTGGAAAATATTTTTATTTGTTTTTATAATTGGCAAATCGAGAGTATTTGCTATTATCTTTTATTGTTTAACGATAGATATTATATATTAATAAAAATGAAATGTATTTATATTTTTTTATTGTATTACATATAATTTGTCTTAGTAGGGAGACGTAGGAAGCACAGATTGCTCGTAAGCGAGCATACATAGACATCGCAAAAGACTTCGCAAAAGACTTAGCAAAAGAGATAGCGATGTTTAATATAATAAATTATGTCTTTCTCTTTCTCTTTTATCGAAAGTAGAAGAGGCAACTCTACGCTCATTAGAGAAGGATAGCGAGCTCCGTTAAGTAGCTCCGTTCTTTTCATTCAAACGGACATTTTTTTCTTACGATAAAAATATAATAAGAACAGTCTATGCTTTCTATGGTCTCAGTCTCGTAAGACATGGCATACTTACTGTCCTTGCTGATAAGCGATATATCTCGATAATAGCAGAACAAAGCTAAAAAATAGACATGATATTCAAAATTTATAAATATTACAGCAAGTAGAATTTGTAAAAAGAATATCTGTCAAATTATTAAATTTATCGAGCCAGCGATCTTTGTAAAAACGCCAAAAAACTGCGAATTAATACGGAGATGATCTCTCTAAAACTATAGATCTACAACTGTACGGTTTCACGTACAAAAAATATCTATCACTTTGGAAATCAAAGATAAAGAAGTGGAAACTAGGATCTTTAAAAATAGAGTCCTACAAGTTCGAAGATCTCTAAATAGAGAAATGATGAAAAAATCGTGAAAATCTCTCGGATTCCACGATTGACTTGTCAAAAATCAAAATTATCGCAAGTAACAGCAAGTCAATCGAGGTTTTCAAGATGAGCCGGAGTAGGCAGAGGGAGAAGAGTGGCAGTACCACGGTCGAGGGAGAAGCACTAAGAGCGGGGCTAACACTTTGCAGTCGGGGACGACGAGGCGAGTGGTCGCACGTGACGGTACAATATCGCTCGCATCCTTGCCTCTTGTGCCTCGCCTCAAGACGTGTACACAGTATGTAAGAGACGGCTGTGCTGTTTTACACGTCCAAGCTACTCGTCCACCCATCATCCCCCGACGACCGAAAGTGAAGATGGTCCTCTCCACCTTCGCTATCACAGCAATCCCGATGCGACCCTCCAAGGGCTCCCTTCCTCTATCACGTCGTCCTCTCGACACGTCGTCCTCCCTCTTTCTCCTCTGCGATATCACCGGTAACTTTTGCAAGCGGACATTATGATGGGCGCATCACGTAGTTAAAATTGGCGATTTAAGATTTATTAATCCATGGAACGGCGAGCTCGTATACTCTTAAATTTGTTGATTGTAATAATTAAGGAAAGAAACTGATCTCGAGAATCTTTTCAGAGAGAGACTCCGCTTTACCATCTAAAATATCATAAAATCTTGCGGATATACGACTTTCATGTATCTGATAATACATATATATATATATATATATATATATATATATATATATATGTACGAGATTATGTATCGCTTATATCTAAGGACGACGAAGACGTGTCGTACATGTGTGTCGCAACTGCTTTCGCGAGGAGCCGAAAGCTGTGTGTCAGGAAGAGGCGCTCCAAGGAAGGGTGGTCGAAGGGGGTGGTTTCGGAGGTTGTCCGCGGATGGACCAAGCAACGAGACGAGACGGGCAAGCTGTCCGCGTGACTAACCCGTCGCTACAGCTGGTCGCGTATTATCGATTCGCGAAAATTTCTCTTCACTCATGGTCATGCGCAACTTCCATTTCCACCTTGAGAATACGGGTCGCGCACGCAACGTGGCCATCGACAAGATGCGATGGCGCGCCGGCGTGCACGTGTACGTATGTGTGTACATGTGTACACGTACATGTCAGAACTGCACGGAAAAAGGGAGGCTCGACGTCGGTGCGTGCGCAGGGTGTCCCGAGGCGGAAAACGCGCTCTGCTTCTCTCTCTCTCTCTCTCTCTCTCTCTCTCTGTCAGGGGTGTAGTCCCCGGGGGTGATGGCACCTTCCGCCAAATGGTTTGAGAGAGTCAAAGTTTTAAGCATATTAACACCAGAATACACTCGCAGTGACGAGCAACATGTTCACCGATGATTCCAACTGGGATTTAAGGGCTTCTTCGCGCGTGTATGTGACCTTGTTATAAATAATTTATGATTTTGTTGATATATTGTTGTTCTGTACTTTCTTGATGTGCTCGAGGAAAACTTGTGTATAATAAATAATAAATATGATAATAATGAGATAAGATAATTTTTAGGAGACAAAACATAATAATGGAGAAAATGTTATTTAAATACACGACGATACCTTTCGTCAATAATTTAATGCAGCACGAAAGAGCGAATTTAATGCTATTTCGAAAGTTGCTTTAGTGCTGAGTGTAGAAAAGATTTTTCTTAAATGCATGTTTGATATTGATTTATTATTTATTTTTATCTGCTAAAGCCGCTGTCTCTCTCTTCCCGAAGAATTCCAAGAATGAAAAAGTTGCCTTAGAGTTCTCACTCTATTTACCGTTAAATGGCGATTTTATAATACGTTTGTGTAATCATAACTAAAACTTTTTAATCTAATAATTAACAGTTAACAATTGTTTAAGATTACTCTTTTGAGCCATAAAATATTACATGATTTTGTTAAAGTCACATTTAATAATTAATTTAGAAAAATGTTATAAAAGATAAAGATCATTATAGATACTCACATAAGATTCCAAACTCTTAGTTGACGGCGTGGAGGTTTTTCTGCTAATCATTTAATCGCTAATCAAATTTAATCAGCTGAGAAATCAGAGATATATAAAAAATGCGATTAAATATTGATATTATTAGGCAGGTTTATTAAGGATTAGAGACAATAAGAGACGGCACTGCGAGCGCGTACGGGATTTCGTTTAAATCCCGACTCGTGCAACATTTTAGTATACCACTTTTTCTCCCGTTTTCTCTTTCTATCTCTCTCTTTCTTTCAGCTGGTCCGGATTTTAAATAGCCGGATGGAGCAGCTGTTTTCGCAAAAGGATGCGCACGCAAAGACAGTTCCTCGTATGCGTGAATCTGATTTCGCTTTCTTTTAATGATACAAGAAACATTGTAAATGCAAATTCAGACTCGACAGAGTTTCAATATCTTTTTGCATTTATTCCGCTATATGCATCTGTAAATTAAAATAATTTATTTATATAAATAAATTAATGAAAGAAATGCATGTTCTCTATTCATTGTGGGAAAGACCGAGTTAACTAACATAATCAATGTTTGCAGAAAGTTGCCTTAATATATAATGAATAGGACACTTATCATTTTATTCTTGCAATAACAAGAAAGTTAATAAAGTCGTTAAATTATCGAAAGTTGCAAAGAGCTCTAAATAAAACTTCAATCATATTATTAACAGGAATATTTTGTGTCTTGATGTATTATTATTATAATATTTTTATTATTATTATGAATACTTTTTTTACAGAAATGACCACTTTATATTACGATAAAAATGTATGATTCTAAGAGATATATGCGTAAATATGTAGAAAACCAATAATCCTTGATCGATCTTTATACCTAATAGCCTCTATCGTTTTCTGTAATTCCATAGCAATTAAATATCGCAAATTCTTTTGCGAGTCGCGATACTTGATGGAATTATGCTAAGGGCATCGCCATTTCGACGATGCTTCTTCGCGGATAAGCGTTATCGCGTGCGCCTCCGCAAGAATTCTGTAGTCTAAGAAGCAGTTCTAGAGCGTAAAGAGGTAGTCTCTATCGTTCGAGGATGCCACGAAGAAAGGTGGTGCATCCTACCGGTCGTCGTAATCGGAAGTCGAGCCAAGACAAATGCAAAGTCAGCCCAGGTTGCGCGTGGTCCGATCTCTTGTTCTCTCTCGCTCTTTCTCTCACCCTCTCGGGTTCGGCTCGGCCTCTCGACCTCGTCGACGCCGATCGAAGTCGAAGCGTATATAACGCGCGGCGCGGCCGTGGCCGCCGCCGCCGATATATTCGGGTCGCTCGAATCTCGGAACGAGCACAAATCCATACTGCGCCGCGCGCACAAGAGAGTCGAGGATCGTACTTGGGCCGGTTTCTCTCCTCTCTTTTTTTTTTTCGGCGAGCACCGCGTTCGTCGGCACTGGGAGGGCGGATCGGCCAGTTGGCAGCGAGCAGGGGAAGGCAACGAAAGAGATGAGGAAAAGGAAGGAGGTGGAAGGAAAGGGGGGTAACCACGGAGAAGAAGACAGAGGCTGGCGAAGAACCCTCCGCGGGGGCTGGTTTCGGATGTTAGGGGAAGGAGAGGGTAGAAAAGTTGAGGCGATCTCGTGTGTAGCGCCGTATGCGCCGAGAGTAGATTGGAGGGGGAAAACACAGGGAAAGGAGTGAAAGGGGTTAGCGATTCTTAGGGTATGAGGGAGATAGAAGTCGGAGAAAGAGAGAAAGGGCGAGGGGATGAAGAAAGATAGGAAAGAGGCGAGTGAAAGGGGGTGAGCGAGGAGAGTAGCGCCGAGTGGACGGAGGGGATGACGAAGGGTGCAGGATGCGAAGGGGAAGAATCGCATGGAGAAGGGGGGTGGAAGCGCTCGAAGCCGCCGTCCCCGGATGGGGAGCGGCGCGAGAACGAAGATGGCGACCCATGCTCAATGACGTCCATCGTCGTCGTTGTCGTCGTGGTTGTCATTGAAATACGCAAACGAGAAATATAAAATCTTGAATGCCAGATGATGTTGCGACGATGATCACGACGATGGGAGACTTCGTTGTCAAGCGTACCCTGTTGGTACCCTTCTTTTGGAATCGCGTTATCGGAGGGGTGCAAGGACGAGAACGCAGGTGGCGCAATTTTCGCGAGGAGAAAGAATCCGCCCTGCAAATCTCTTCCCGCGGGGGCGAGAGTGATAGGGCGAGGGAAAGAAGGAGATGCTGAGCGTGTGCACGAGAGAGAAAGAGATATCAGGAGCAGATAAACAAGCGAGAGAGATGCGGGCAGAGAACGGGATGCAGGAGGACGGAAATAGTGGGTACCAAGAGGATGGTCAGGGGAGGGTGATGAAAGAAGGGAGACGGACGATGCGTGGTGCGCGCGCGCGACACGGGGAGACACGGGAAAGAGAGAGATAGATCGAGGGCGCTCTCCCCCGAAGTTTTGCGGCGAGTCTCTCCAAGAGGGATCCTCGGGTACGTCCGTGTAGTACGGGAGCTAGCCGATAACGAGCTGGCGCGCAGTGCCTGATGTCGGCGCGGGTCGCGCTTCTCGCGGTGTTTCTTCTTTCCTCTTCTTCTTTGTAACGTCGTCGTATCGATACGTGCGCGCGCGCGCTCGATCGCAAGCAAGCAAGAGTGGTGTGTTGTACATGTTGTGTGTGTGTGCTCTACTAGTAGCCTGGTGCGCTCACCCGCTGTGCTCCCTGTCGTCCCTTCTTCCATCGCCGGGGCCCGTCTCGACGTACGACTGTTGTCGTCGTCGTAGCTGCCGTCGCTGTCGCCGCTGCCGCCGCCGTCGTCGTCACCGTCGCCGTCCTTTAGAGCCGAGATATAGGGATATATAGGGGATAGGATAGAGGGTGAAAAAGAGAAAGAGCACTTGCTATTATCTCGGGGGGGGTAACATCCGGATACGTCGGATCCGTGTCGCCGCGCAATCCGACGCGGGTCTATCCTCCCCCGTTCGGGGGGGCGCGAACAGAGTGGATTCGCCGTAACCCTCTCGAAGCTCTCGTTCGTGTCGCGCGAACAACATCCCCTCCTTTCACCCTCATTCCCTCTTCCCTCATCCGCCCGCGATCGACGCACTCGATACCCGCGCGATCGTGCCCGACGATCGTCGAGCGTCTCTTACATACCAAGTGCACGATAATAAATCATTGACGTCAAAAGGCAGCGCGAGAAATTGATACTGCGAAAGGTTTGCGCGCGACGAGAGGAATAACGAATATATCAATTATCGATACAGATCGGTAATCCCGTGGCCGATCGCGGGGACGAGGAGGAATATGCTTGCGCGTGCATAAATGGAACATTGTCTCATCCTTATCCGTGCGCGTGCCAGGCTGCCGCACGTGTGTGTAATGATATCATAGGTGCGTTAAAGGGAGATAAAGAGAGATAGAAAAAGAAAAGGGAGTAAAGTTAGGTAGATATCTTTTTGCAAACTATTACAAGGAGAACGGAATCAAGGTGGAAGGAACATCAACGGGCAGGATAAATCTTCGTAGTGTTCACCGAGGACATTGGACTTACGCGATACGACAAGTGAATGTGCCATTAATTCTCCGACCCGTCATCGTCGTCGCTACATCGCAAGCATCATCTACTACGATCATCCGTCCGGAGCATTATTTTCTGGCGGCTCGTGCCGCCGTTTATCGCCGAGAGACGAGAGTGGAATCGTCGGGCGCGCCGCGACAAGGCTGCACACACGGGGGTGACAATGCGCCGATGCGACGACGGTGGTGCCAGCATCAGCATCAGCAGTACCAGCAGCAGGGTTCCGAGTATCACGGAGTGGCCTCCAGCGCGTACATCCAGCGTCGCGAGCGTCGCGTCGGCCCTCGCTACGATGACGATGACGACGTCCTCTTAATAATGCCCCTTCGTACGCCTCATCTTCGCCGCGGTCGCGAGATACCCGTTAGTGTCTGCCGATTGTCGTCGTCGCCGTGATATCGTCGTCTTCTTCCTGCGTGCGATCTTCGATTCGCGTGCGGAATTCATCATTTGTAGCAGTTAGTTAATCGGTCCTCCCGTTCTCTCGGGTGTGTAGGCAAGCGCGAGAGAGGGTGGCGGTGGCGGTGGTGGTACGAGTGGTGAAACGCCATAACCTCACTCTTTCTCCCTCCCTCGTTCAGCACCACCGAAGAACCATCGAGACGTCATCGCCGTGACCAAAGCTCGCCGTGTGTTCATTTACCGTTGTCATGTTCCCGACTCGGTTCGAGTGAGCGCGGGTTTTACTTCGCTTCTCCGTGGGTGACGTTCGCGTCGGGTTGTTGGATCGGTTGTTACCGACGCGTAGTGCCTCGGGATATGTCAATGAGGTCTCGGGTGCGGCGATTCGACAGACTACCGCCCTTGTCCGTGTCATCGTCGTCGTTGTCGTCGTCGTCGTCGTCGTCGTCGTCGTCGTCGTCGTCGTCGTCGTCGTCGTCGTCGTTGTCGTCGTCGTCGTCGTCGTTATCGTCGTGGTGGTGCGTGCTGTCGTGCCGCCACCGGCCGTGATCATCGGCGACGACAAGCAGCAGCAGGGGGTGCTAGGAGAAGGAAGAGAAGGAGGAGGAGGGTACGTAGCCGGGCGTTCAGGATGCAGCATGAACCTCAGTGCCCCGCACTGGGAGCTCGCGAGCCTCGGCAGGGGGACTACGACGACGACGAAGCGGGTGTTGTTCAGGTGCTTTCGCATCAGGTCGTCCTCGATACACGCAACGTCGTCGCGCGCGTCGAGAGCTGCCGCCGCCGCCGGCGTCGTCGCGCTCACCCGGAAGTGGCGCACAACACCTGGCACAGCGGGGACAGCAGCAGCAGCAACAGGGGGAGGAGAGACCGCGAGGCCGGCGAGCGACACGAGGTGGTGGTGCAGGAGAAGGTGCAGGTGGCGCGGCAGAAAGAAGAGGCGGAAGCGGAGGTGGTGGACTATTACTACGGGCGCGTTGCGTTGCCGTTGCTGCTGTCGCCGTCGAGGGAACTCCTCGCGGCGGCGGCCGGTGTCGTCGTCGTCGCCGCCGCAACCACCGCAGCAGCCGCGACTATCGCTGTCTCGGTCGGCCGTGGTACGCTGGTCCAGGGGAACTTCTAAGGGCCCCGCCAACCCGGACCGCTCAGGCAGGTACCTGGGCAACTGGTCCGGGATACGCACGAGCGGGGCTGACATCATCGAACAGCGGGAATACCCCGGTGAACGGACGCTCGCCGACAAAGGGACGACGACGCGGGTTACCGTGGCGCGAATTCGTTCACTATCGCAGAGACGAGAAACGCAAACGGCAAAAGAAACGGCGAGAGAAAAAACGAAGCGTTTTTCCGATCGAGAGCGGAGAGACGCCGAGACTCGATTACCCGTCCAGGAAGGCGTCGACGCGTGTCGCTGCGCGGTGGAGAAGAAAAACGACAAGTATTTGGCGCGAATTATCGAGTGGCGTAAGGATATCTCTTCCGAGATATCTCCGAGGAAACACTCGGAAGCAAAGTCGTCTCGGAATCGGTCACGTTGCACGAGAGAATCGTGTTTCCGCGGGTATAGCGGAAGTAACGGTAGCATCAGCGTCGCAGGCCGCGTCGCGAGCGGCGTCCCGGAAGCACGAGGAGTCAAGAATCGGGGAACAGAGAGCGTGCCGAGAGGCGGGCCTCAGCCTTGGTGGCAGCGATGCGGGGCCTCCTGCAGCAGCCCGGCCGCAATACGGATCATCCACGCCGCGAGTCCACCGCGAGCCCGCGTCACCATCATCATCATCATCGTCGTCGTCGGCCGGCGTGCGCGACACCGGCAAACAGGAGGCGGCAGCGACAAGATCGGTCGTTGGTGGAAGAAGGCGAAGCACGTTGCACGCCGAGGAGCGTCGACGGGGAGGAGCGCGACGACAGGACGTCGGGGACGTTAGCGTCCCCGATCATCTCCTCGCGCCCATGCGGCTCGATCCGTTTGGACTCACGGGACCACCCACGTCGAAAAAACGGAGAAGAGAGAAGAAGAGAGAGGAAAAGAAGGAGCAGCAGCAATTATGGTCATCGTCGTCGTCGTCGTCGGCCTCGCTCGTCGAGTGCGTACGGTTCGTTCGCGCCGCGTCGACCAGATCGTTTTCCGGATCGATTCGCGATCGCGTTGAGGCCCGACACCACGACGGGCCCGATGATAATGAAGAAGCCGGAACTGCCACTGCCTTTCGCGTCCCTCGTGATTCCGCTTCGCGCGGCGTGGTGCGCGCACGCACGCGCGATTGCCACGAGGATCACGAGGACGAGAATGATTACGACGGCGACGCCGACGTCGGCGTCGTCTTTGCCGGCGCGCCGCCCGCGCGAACGCGCATTCTCTGCGTCGACCGTCCGTCGCCTCAACGACGGGCCCCGCGTTTCGCTCGAAGAGCAAGAGGAAGGGCACGGAGAAGACGGGAGAGAGGACCGATCCCCGAGGAAAGGCCCGACGTGGCTGCCTCGGTTGTTTCTTTCGTCGACGTGCTTGCTTACACTGCCTATAGCGATGACAGAGACGACGATGACGACGACGACGGTGACGACGAAGGACGAACGCGTTACAAGCGAAAGAGGATTCACGGTGGACCCGAAGAGGACCATGACAAGCATACCGAAAATGGAAACGACGACGACAACGACGCGCGTGTTAGTGTTCCGGGTAACGAACAAGAACGCAGAGACGCGAAAGAAAACGCGCCTCGCGAGGACTACATCCGCGCCGAGGTGGATACAATTAATCGTGGTGTGCCTAAGGATGATCATCAGTGGGCATCGCCATCCTCATTGTTGGACGGGAGAGAGGATCGTCGTTGCGAATGCATCGATAATTACGATTGCGAGCACCCGACAGTGGACGAGGAGTTTGACGGGCAAGGACGAAGAAAGGGAGAAGGATGGAGACGTAGCGATAACACTGCCTGGTTCCAAAAGCCAATTACTAGGAGGAGAGGAGGAGGAACAGGGGAGAAGCCGCGTACACGCAGGAGTTATTACAGGCTGCTGCTATTTATGCTATATCTTCTGGCGTGGCCCCTGCTGTGCTCGACCAGTCCCTCGGGTCACTTTACCTCGACCTTCACGCAGAATCCGACCCTCGCGCACATCAAGAATCCCGCGCAGCGAGGGAACGCCTCGCCGCCGGATGTATCGTATTTGTCGTCGACGGTCATCATGCAACACCAGCACCAGCAACCGCAACAATACGTTCAGGGTAGCGATTACAATACCGATAACGAGCGTCATCGTCATCACCAGCAACAGCAGCAAGAGCAACAGCAAGAGAGGAAAGAAAAGCGAGAGAATTCGGGTCGAGAAAAGGAGCTTCAGTCACGGTTTCCCGACAGAACAATATACAACTGGGACGTGAACCAATTGAATCCTTGGCTGTCGGCCTGCGATCTGGCGGGACCAGCGCCGGCCGATCTTCAAGGTAGCTGCGGTCCACCGGAAGTGCCCAAGTCCTGTCCGATGCCGTGCGAGAATGAGAACGAGATGATCGGGGGGAGAGCGGGAATCAACAGCGCGAGGACGACGACGACGAGAACGGGGGTCGAGGACAGATACGGCGAGGAGAAAAAGAAGGAGGAGGGCGTACGGACTGCCCGGGAACAGTGCCTTTTATATCTCGAGGAGTCGCACAAGGGGAAGATCTGTAGGGACGATTCTGGTCGGAGTACGCCAAATTTTTCCCTGAGAAAGGATCGATATCGGTTCGTGAGCAGGCTGCGTCTGCGGCACTGCTGCGAGCAAGCGGTGGTCAACGCCCTGGCGCCGGGCAAGGACGGCCCGCTCGAGGACGTGCTAAACGGCGGCCAGAAATGCGCCGATACCCTGGACAAGCTGTTGATCATCGATGCCCTGGCCGCGAGGCTGCATTGCGAGTTCGAGGAAGTACTGGCGCGCTACGATTGCGCCCAGCCGTACTCCGTCATCCACAACTGCACCCATTGCAAGGTAAGAGGCTCAATTTCTATACCTTTCGTGATACAGGGAGACTCTCATTGTTTACAGTATCTCGAGCGTGATTTACTCGCACTCGTTGCTTTGTCAATTTGAAAGATATTGCTCGCTGCTTTAAATGAAAATAAAATTTCAGTAAAGTATTCTTCATGTATCTTGACATTTGAAAAACGTATTAATTTCGTAAACGATCTGACAATTTATATTGAATTTATTTGTAACACAAAATTTAAATAAATCTTGATAACTTTTTTATAAAGAAAAGCACTATATACTGTAATATATTATAGAGTAATATATTATATAGTAATATATTAATTGTAATATATTATAGATAAATTTATCTTAAATAATTTGCAATGAATTCTATGCTATTTATAAAAATCTATGCCTGTTTTTTAATTTGGAAAGTGGGCAGAAAAAATATACAATGTTAGATAGGAATAATAATTAAGTCACTGTAAAAGTCACCATTGTTTTCGTTATAATCATGAAACATTTAATATCCCATTGTAATCTGCATTAATACACTGAATCTCTGTGTAGAGATTTCTGGTCACTACTGTAGATATATTTTAAATATGTCTCGTTTCTCGAAAATCTTGCTTGAATACACCGCGCCAATTTATAGTCGCACTTCGCTGAAATTTATAATGTTTCGAAATTGTATGTGCTTAGCTGAAGAAACGGCTCGTACGCAATTATTCGTTGAACAATTAAGTAAGCGATTAAGGTGCGCGTAAAATCGCTCGTTGATTGGAACGCGAAAGAGTTTCGCGCATCGCAACGCAGCCTTCGGCGCGGGCGAAGTTGTTGGAAATTCTCGTGAATTCTCGTTACCGAGAATTCACATCACACTTGCCGCTAGTGTAGGATACAGTGAATTTACTCGCTGCATCTCTCCACAAGCCGGATTTCTTGTCGGCTTCGAGAGAACGAGAGAGAGAGAGAGGGAGAGAGAGAGCTGAATTATTCGCCATTTAGCGAGCGTGTAAATTATGCGAAGCGTGTTACGTATTATAATATGTAAGATGCGCAGATTATAATAATATTATATATAAAATGCGTTCTTCGCGAGTTTCGGGATTGGAATACTCGAGAAAGATTCTTTAGACTCCTTGGGTACCGGGAGCTTCCGCTGCACGAACGTCTTTAAACGCGTATATATAGATCTTCTTCTCTTCCTTCCTACATCTTTAGACGCATAAATCTCGAAGTACGTACGCCAAGTCGCGCAGCTTTAACTCTTGGATGCTTATAACCGTAACTAACCACTAGTAGTGGACTATATTTGGAGGAGGCATCTTCGTGTCTTCGTACATACAAATCCGAGAGGAACGAAGAGAAGGAAAATTCAAAATATATCTTCTCCCCTTAGGTTCTTTTGTGTATGTAGATAACGACCGTATATAATAATCCGGGGGCGGTCAATTGCAGCGAGACGAATTATTCGACTCGCGCGCGGGTTATCGATAGACGTCCCGGTGTCTACGACAGGCGGGACTAATTGACGGACAGAATGGTAAATCGTGGGTGTATGCCTTGGAAAGCGAGCATTTTGTCGTCGTCGTCGAATGAGTTAATGAACACAGATGTTTCTCTATCTTGTCCGGCAGATAACGCCGATGCATAAATTGTCGCTTAGTGATCGAGGCCTGGCTCTCATTCAACGAGCGTTAAAACTAATGCTACGACCGTGACAATACGTCTGTCTTTCTTCGCTTTGTTTCGCATTATCGTCATCGTCGTCGTCGTCGATGGGTGTACAAGAGCACGGTAAAGTTTGCGCGCGACAATTCACAATGAGCGATATTATGCCTCCGCGAAAATTATGCCTCCGGTAGACGATGCATCATCGGCAACCCTTATTCCCCTTGTTTCCGTTTCGTCAAATTTGTATTTTTATCACGCGCGATATCAATCGTGAAAAAGAGATACTAACGGATATAATTACGCAAGAATAAATTGGCTACGTCATTTTTTTCGAGACCGATTATTTGCTAGGTATTTTGTACGATTTATTCGCTTCATAAATTTATTCTTTTACATTCCGATATCATTTTCTTATATCCACGAAAATATATCAAAAGCGCTTTCGGCTCTGGTAAATACGATCCACGTTCGTTTAATTCAGTTCGTTTGTTACGTGAGATCGAGACGCGGATTGATTTCCTCAGTCGGTTTCGAGAGGTTACCGCATTGCTATTGGCAAACTACATCGCGACGTGTGTGGAATGCATCCTACGGCGAATGAATCCCCTCACAATCGTCATTAATGAGCGTTTCCACCGGTAAAGTAATGCTCTTAAAAGCAAGATTTAATTTATCGTCGGCGCTCCTCCTTCTTGCCTTGTCCCGTTTCCTCTTTTCCGAGAGCGAGATGATCTTATTTCCTGCGAGCGGCGTTCCGAGTAAATTTGTCCAAATTTACCTGCTGACGTTTCTACAAAACACAGCACGGCTAACGAAGAGAATTCCATCTCGTTGATTGTTTATTGTTTTATTTTTAACGTGAATAGAGAGAACATCTGCTACAACCGCGGGAATTACATTGTACTTTGCCATACGGGGTGCCGTAAAATTGGCAGAAAATAGATACGATTATTCCTCGCGAAATACGTAGCCCATTTTTTCAGACAATGTCATATTTTATATTTTATTTGTTTTATCTTTTAGCCTTAAATTTATTATCTCTTGTTATGTGTATTCTATACAAAATGTTTCACATAACAGTATTTTAATTTTATATATGTATATTTTGGAGAAATTAAAGTCGAAAATTATAATATGACAATTGAAATCATAATAATATCCGAATTATAAATATGATTAAAATTGGTTCACAAATTGATATCGAATATAATTTAAACACTCAAACCAATAATATGTATAATATGTTATCTGCTATTGATTTTTACAGCATAAGTGATATTAATTTTTCTGCTTATTGTCAACCGATTACGTCCCTTTTAATCTTTTATCGTAGATGCTAGCTACAGTAATCAGTTGATATTAATTAATAACAATTTTTACCTCTGTTTATGCGCATTTATTATTATTATTATTTAACCCTTTTTCTTTAATGACAATCTAAATGCTATACTTTTTAGAAAACTTTATTGTCTTCGAAATTTTCATATTAAAATTCTCGACTCTCATTAATCTCTAAATACGTTATTAAAATATTATATAATTACGAAACACTATCTATATATTTTAAATATATACTTAATAATATATATATTATGTACATAATATCAAGAAATTTTTTTTACTCTGCTTTTTATATTTTTTATAATAAATTTAATATACATACATACAAATATGATATAATTATTTTTATCATCATTTTAACAATAAATCACGACTTGTAGACAAGCAAAGATAAATAGCCATTTTCTTAATAATCTCTTTTCAAAAAGGCGATAAATTCATGATGATTTGATTCGTGAATAAATTACGACTCAACGATCACTTATAATTATTTATATTTATGTTATAATCATTACAATGTACGATCAAAATCCATCGATATCAATTTAAAATCGCGAGGAATAGAATATATTCAACATACTTGCCGATTTGCCGATGCTTATCTCATAACGTTAATATAACGCGAGATACTACTGTGTTTCTTAATATTATTACATATTTCGTTAAAATGTGGCGGCAGTGTATAAACTATTAACATATTGAGGTATACAACGCGCGGCGAAATATAAACATACTAAGGAATGCGGCGCGCGGCCTTGTTATTGTTTTGGCGGCGCGGCGAAGGTGCGTGTCTTTTGACCGCGTGTAGGATACGCGATCGCGTTCCATTATCATTCGTGCGGCGACCGGCGACAATGCCGGCAGGTCGACAGGGGTCGGTAGGTGAACTACGACGTTCTACGCTTCTTCGCATTACCTTTCGAAACACGATTATATTTCGTGTGAACAAGTGGAGATTATCAGTGCGTGTGCGTGATATTAATCAACTCTCGCGAGATTGACACGACTCGTAAGCGTACTGAGAGGGTAGCTACTTATCGAAGCACGATTATTTCGCTCGGCTAATACGTTTCATGTAGAAATCGAAGCGACAAGGAGTGGAAATTATAAATTTTTATTTCGTTCTACAGCGTTTATTAACGGTAATTGTCTCTTTAACGACATTCTTGGATTCGGATATATCGCGCTCTTGAAATTTTTCGCCGATTTAAATCTAATTTGTTCGCCATTGTGAGAACGCGAAGTAATATACGGATCGCCGCACCGAGTGATTTAAGTAATGAATAGTAACGTGATATATCGGCCGTTTTGTTAATAATGCGCAAATTTCGCGGGTTTTGCGCGTTGAAAATCAATCGCGTGTAAAATATTGTATTTTGATTATATATTTTCGGACGATCCATCGCGTCTTAATTGGCCATTATCTCGATTCGCGTAGCGGTTTTCGAGTAAATTTGCTGATATTTCCGATTTATTCGATCAGTGATAAAACGTAGTAGACATGGAACGAACTCGACTTTGAGTCGGGCGGGCATCGCGACGCATTTATTAATAAATATAGTGATTAGCTTCGTATTTCGTTAATTGCGTAGCACAAATCCGGCTAAAATTTGTACATCGGTGTATATTTGTTGAAACGTGGATTTATTTCATTGAAATCTATCGGCAAAGTGACGACGGATGTTATATTCTGTGAATAATTATCTCTAATTCTAACTCGTATATTTATTTGCATATATCATAATACGAAATAGTAAAATGTCTCCAAATGCGAGCTATACATCATATATTAGTAGCAATATCAATATTTGAATGATGCGTGAATTCGGCCGAAACGATTTTCGCAGCTTTGTATTCATAGCTTCGCCCCTCTTTGTTGTTTTCATAATATAATAAAGTTATCGGGAGTGTCGTATTCTGATGATTAATGTGCGCGCAATTATAATTAATCGTCTTTCCGCGAGTGAGAATCATATGAATTCTACGAAGAACGAACAAGAGTGGAGGAGGAGGCCCGGGGAGGCATCAGGCAACGGTGGAGCAACGTAAGGTGAGCAGAATTTATAATTTATTTAATTTTTTAATTGTTATGTATGAAATTAATTGCTGATTTATTTCTTATCTATATATGCACTCGTTTTTTATTAAATTAAATTATTTTATTAATTTATTTAAATGCAATAATTATTCTTTACAATATTAAATATATCAAACATTTTTCTTTAATTTAGATATTTGTATTTTACAGATCAATGATACATTTTTTGCTACAACTCCGCTGCTGCGCATCGTGCTAGTGAGTACTAGATTATTTTTTATTTTAATTTGGAGGTAATGAATTTGTGAAAATTATATTTTATGTATATACACATTTTCATAGACACATGTATGAAATGTATACATTTCATGGATAACGAATAATAAAAATATAAACGAAGAAATAATATTATTTTTTGATAATTATTAACATATAAAAATTTTAATGCCCTTCTCGTGTTTCCCTAATAAATTTAAAATTTTATTTTACTGCATAGTAAAATTTTTGTTCTACTACATAATATGAAAGATCTCTTTATCCGATAAAATTAGAAAAAAATTATATCGATATTTGATTCTTAAAAAATAGCGTATAAGGGAGTTAGTGAAACATCTTGTATATAATGCATTGATAATTACTAATTATTTATTTTTATAAGCGGCAATTTTATTTTAATTTTTGATAGCTTATCCATTCATTTTTCTTGATAACTTTATATCCTTATATTGATAATGTTATACTACTTAAAAAAAAAAATTAGTCTGGGTGATAATTTATTCAGGAATTAAATTGTCGTAAATTTATCAGCGAGGTTTAAAAAAAATAATGTTGAGAAGATAGTTTGTTATCAAAGTTCAATAAAAGAAAGTGGGAAAAAGAATTGTATCACACACTATTATATATTGAATTTATTTCGAAAAATAGAGAAGAGCAGGAGGAAGAAAAATTTCTCTGTAATATGTATGTAATATATGTATAAATCATATGTCATATCTTACCGATCATATTTTTATCTTGATTTTGCTACACATATTTAGTTTTTCTTTTTTTTATATAGCACGAATAGTAATGATCTCGCGTTAGAATTAATATCATTAACGCGCTCGTTCATTAATCGCATCGCGTTTAATTCTATGCACATGGAAAAATGATAAAATTGTTTACAGACGATTGTACTTTCGTATATTACACTCGGAAAAGTGCTCGCACAATAGCATTAATAAAGCTCATCTCTCATCCGCTCTAACTCCCCTTTCCCCGGTTCTCTTCTACCCTCTTTCATCCTCATTCTCGTTTTGTAGGAACTATTGGCGGTATATAGTAGAGATCCGTAGTAGTATCCTTCCCTCGAGTAGAAATCCTATTATGACCTGATTCTACCCGCGCTGCCATCTTAAAAGATGAAAAAATTATGATATAAACCGGTATTGGCATCACGGAAAGAGGATATTACATGTGGCTTACGTGCCGAGTATGGCGGTCATATTTATCACTTATTGAATCGATGGGGTGACCAGAAGTACCCTTATAATCCTGTCGTCCGGTATGTGTAGGCTACTGTCAATTCGTAAAAGGTTGCCAATCTCGACGATTTCAGTTGGTATTTTAATATCAATTGATAGAAAGATATATATTTTAACCGCCATTTTCTCTTCCTTTTTCTGGAGCACACATACATATTTCTTAAATTGAATTATTTTCTCTATTTATTTTTTTTAGTAGACTTTTATAATAAATTATATTTAACTTACCACGCTCGCAATCGTGCAAAATTATTTTGCAAAAATATGAGAATTTCTACAAGTTGTAAAACGCGATTTTTATTAGAAAAGCTTTCGCGTAGATAAATAAGTACTGCACTTTCCCAACGTACAGACGAAGTCCATTCGAGATAAGTTTATGCGCGTATTAAGTAACCGAAGTTTCTGTCGGGAGCATACTCTAAATGCATATGAACGTTCAATTTTTACGTCACGTCGTGAAGTTTCGACGAGCTGATTTAAGTACTTTTATTGTTTCGCGCGCGACAGAGTCGCAGTTGTATGATCGTCGGGGTAAAAAATATTATTGACAAAGTTCAATTATGTGGCAAGTTTAATCGCAGGAAAGGCATCTTTTTTTATCAACACTTACGATAATTTTAATCCCTTTGTTCCTAACATCGGCAAAAAACTTAAGCTACATTTTACAAGTGATTTTTATCTCGTAACCGAAAACGGCAGAAATATTACTCGCGTAGAAGATAATTATATTGTATACATTTTCATTAATTGAACAATATGCGTTGTATCTCTGAAAATTTCCGGAACATGCGTCTTGACAAGTACACGCATATCAGATTCGTGGTCCAGATAATTCTGCGAGAGGCTTATCGATTAAGTTAAAATGCGATTGCATGATTGCGAGTGGAAAAGGTCAAGCGCGAGTCCGCCTAATCCTGTACATGCACGTACGTGCATTTTTAAAGTAATCCGCCGTATCCGAGAACGAGTGATATATGGACCGGGGCATTCTTAGACTCTCCTGAGGAGTTGAAGAGGAGTGAGAATGACGGTTAAATCTCCGTGCACAATCCTCTCTCCTCCCATCGGCGGAATGTAAAAATACACGAGGATCAGATGATCCTGCAATCAAATCCCAAGTGGGAAAATAATGGTCGTGAATCGATTTTTGCCGAGTTATTTCTAAGTCTATTTTAGCGTCTCTTGTCTTCCCGCATTAGCCGTTAAATCCTGGCCTCGAAAGGGCCACAGAGGAGCCTTAAAATAAAATAAGTTAGCAAAATTCCAAATTAGAACGTCGCTAATTTTGTTGTAGATAAATATTATCGGATTATATTATAATGGAGTATAATGAGATTTAACGAAAGAGATTAATGTTTATCACGTACGCGATAGCATTTTACAATTAATTTGAGCCTGATTAATAATCTATGATCCACGTGTACACTATCGTATTTGCCCATCCTCAATTTAACATCGAAAACAACCAAGTTTTTCCTTGCTCACGAATTTTCGTGTCGACTAATCGCGAATTTCCTGACACGTGAATATTGATGTATTGTTTATGGATCGAGAACAACATGAATGGCACGTTGTCTGTACCGGATACGTTGAAATGTGTAAATTGGCCAGGAACTTTGACGGAGCTGTTTGCGTGACGATTTTGGCGCATTAAGATCGCACTTTACGTTTCCGCGACAACGGTTCCTATCAAAGACCTCGTATAAAAAGATACTCGGGTTTTTTTTCGCGATATTGCGCATCTCGCGCAGCTATTTTCGCAGGATCTATTTTTATTCGGTTTAATTGACTATATAATTCGACGAGAGCGTCACTTGGCATTTCTCGTGTATTAACGGAATTGCTAATAGATTATCGATTTTTTTCTTAATTATCGATCGCAGTGAAATAACTCTCTCTCTTTCTATCTTTGATAGCAACTGATAACAATTTCTATGTATAATTGATTAGAACAATATAGAGAAGCAAACAATGAAAACCGATAGTATCTGTTTATAGGAGAGATTAAACGTTACGTACATAGTTAAATAACGTTGCACGTATCGTATAAATCAGATGATTTAGAATAGCATTGAAATTAATCTTTTTTTATGTTAGAAATGAGATACATAATCATGATCATATATGTATATTATTTCTCAAATATTAATTTTTTTATATTATATATATCAGGATATATATCAGAATAAGAATATATTGATTGCTAAATATACATTACATGTTTTAAATTATATTTTTGAGTAGCAATGTTTAGATATAAAATTAATTAATATTTATATGATAATAATTT
>NW_021851188.1:757405-788425 GCF_003651465.1 Formica exsecta
ATTTATTATTATATAAATTACATAAATTTTAAATATATATTTTGTTGGTTTATTGGATTATTTATATTTTTATACATTTAAGCTGCCAAATTTTTGCTTTAATAATTATCAGCACAGTTGAAAAGAGAAAATTGCAATTTTTAGTAGAATACTTTTTTAACTTCTTAAACGATGCGATAGTTTGTTCCATATCAAAGGCTCGCTCTTGGAGTTTTACTATAGTTGCGAACTACTTCGTTATAACCTCGAGATTATAGCTCGCCGCATTCAAATAATTTTCTCGAAATGCCTCTTCTCGCGGCTTATCTCTCTCGTTTCATCGCGAATCGTTATAATTGTCATTATATTGTCGTGAGAACTCAGATTTTCAACATTTTCTCTTGAAAGCTGTCTTATTTTTCTCTCTCTCTTTTTCGATGGGGATAAAAAACGCTTTTGCAATTTCTGCGACAGCGAATACGCTTGTTGATTGTTCGGATTATAAGTTTGCCCAGTTTACTACCCTATTCAAAAGATAGACAAAAGTTGTCGGCTTATTTAATGAAGCTCGTTGCCGCCCGTACACAGCTTTCGGCTGTTTCAGGAAGAAGAGCAAAAAAAAAAAGCAGGAAAAAGCGCGATCTTAACGGGACTTTTAGTTAGAAGAGACTGGAAAGTCTCGGAATAAAACCTCGCAAATACACACATCTCTTTTTTTCTTTTTCTTCCTCGCAGAGTTATATCTTTCTTCCGAAAGCTCGCTCTGATTTTGTAGAGAATTTACCACTCGTCGCGGATTATTTTTGCAGTATAGGACGATTGCGGTAAAATGTGTCACCGCAAGTGTAAAATTTACTACGTACAATGCTTTAAATGAAAAAAATAATAATAGGAAGAAAAAGTGTTGAAAAGAAACTTGAAAATGACTATTTTTTATGTAGTTATACATAAAAATTCTAAACTATCTTAAAAAGAATTATTACTTTGGTATATTTATTGTAAGGGTACTCAATAATTATACACAATATAATTGATATCGTGATGCATCCAAGTAGACTGTATAAGTGAATCGACAGACAAGTTAGGCCGCGGTGTCCTTAATTGAGATCATCTTATCGCAAATAATTGCATCTATCTTCGGTATTGATCCACGGACCGACAACGATGCAGACTGATACCCGTCGAAAGGACAGATGTATCTTTCGTAGATATCATTAACGTCGAGGCTTCTCTCTTGTAACTGTCATGCAAATAGTAGAACAGATGCGTTGCAATCGTCTCATCGGTAATCGATTGTTGCATCTGTGTCTGCAGTTTGATAAGCTTTAATCAAGTAGCATGCAAAATGTTCTCTCAAATGGCCTTGTGCAGCTACGAGTAGATAAATGTTTGATAATTTTCGATTGAATTATAAAATAATTCTTGATGACAGGCATAAATTATTAGACTAATGAAAGATAAAAATATTTATAAATAACTTGAAATTATTATTACCTTATTAATAGTCAATAAATTATTTTAAATTTAATTATCATTAATGAAATTTGATTTGGAATAGCCAACATTATGATCACTTTAGCACTGATAATAAATAACATTATTTTTCATCCTTAACAATGTTACTAGAATTTCATATACACAAATAAATAATAAAAAAGACGTAACTCTATACATTACGTTTCTTCGTATGTCATCCACGTGGTTCGGAACGAAAATTCTCGGCCTTGCGATACTTTCGATAATAGTGGATATTAGATCGAGCAGTAGGCGCAATTAACTCAATTGAATTTATCGTGCGGTTTGTCTCTCTCTCTCTCTCTTTCTTTCTCTCTCTCTCTCTCTCTCTCTCTGGCTGCATCGTGATAGTTATCGACCTTTCTTTTCATGGCGCATATGATGGTCGCATCCGCTAAATTAATTTCACCAGGCTCGTGCGTCGGACGTCGTAATTTTTATGGAGGTGTATCGATTAAGTTAATTCAGCTATAACCGAGGGCCGGGTATAATTCAGACGTCGTACGAACAGAAACGAGTTTTATCACGATCGGCGGAGCGTAAGTATAATACGAGACAAGTCATGTACGTGACGTGATTCTCCCTTCGAGCTCTACCAAAATAATTCACCGTATTAAAAAGCTTGATTTCACTTCGATAACTATGGCGATTTATTTGAAATGTACTGCTACTTTTTTTTTAGATTACGTTTATTGATTTAAATCTATTGTTTTACGTAGAATGTAACAAATAGTGTACATTCTATCATTTTTATACTCGGTTTTAACGATCTTACTCATAGCAATGAATTATATCTAAAATCCAAATTTTATTTTATTGCAGTTAAAATATTTTAGAAACTGAAAAAATATTGTTATTATAAGAGAATTAATTACATATATTTTTTGCACGATCTTATATTTTGAAGGGGAACGATATCGCTTATTGATTGTCAATTTAGACACGCGAAAAGGGAATACAAATATATCGTTTATAGGCTATATCGAGCTAATTGTGACGTATATCGCTGAGAGATCAAAGCATATAGAAAGTTCGTCAACCTCTCGTTTAATCAACGACGGGCGCGCGAGCGATTGTTTGTCAGACGGAACTCTCGCCTGATTGCCCGATCTAGTTAGAGACGGACACAGGATGGACGAAGGGCATTTCTCGGTTAAATCATGGGATGCGCCTTCATTCGCGGAGGATGCAACGTTACGAACGACCGACCGTGCATCAGCAGGAGACCCGGAATCTCTTCAATCTCGGGAGAATTACGCGAAATTCTCGTCACGACTAACGCCGCTTTAACCCGGCTGTTTATGAGCATTCACTCTTCTCTCGAATCCTCTCGCTCCGCTTTTCCATCCATGACGATTCAAAGCATGCGAGATAATTCGTTTCGTTAGTCCGAGAGCTTAAAAAAATTCTTTTTTTATCTTTTCTCTTAAGCTACAACGTAAATCCCGTTGTGATATTTAATAAGGGCGGCGAGCGAGCGATAGTCTATACAGGAGATTAAGGCTTGACGTTAATTTTGAGCAGTATAAAATATATAACGGGTGTATACATATATGTATGTGTATGAAATGGGAAGTCTCTTATTTTGAAGAGAAAATCTTATTTGCAATATAAAATTTGTGACACACAGATATTGTATATAATACAATATATATAAATAATAATAATAAATAATAAATATATATCGTATATAGATTGCAGCTAATTAAAACGAGTGATATTGATTATAACACTTTATATCTTGATATATTTTTGAAAATATAGTGATTATACATATATATTACGCGTAAAGTCTATATAAAAAGTGTCTTTTACTGCGATTTATTATATAAATTGACTCTCGGGACACGGAAATGTGCGCGGGGCACGTTTCGATTAACAATCCCACATCCTGTCAATGTTCTGCTCGACGATAATCTGGGTTTAATGATATAAACAAGCCGTTCAAGAATCATAAAGGTGACATTAATCTCGCGAACCGCCCCTAAGTCACGCTAAGTCAATGTAGTACGTCGAGCTAAATTCTGGTTAACCGCGTGACGGATTAAGATCCAGATCGTAGACTTGATGACGAGAACGACGATGACAGCGACGACGATGTCGTGGTCGAGCGAGGAGCGCGAATTTACAAGCGATTTTGTTCATCCCGAAAACCGCATCCTGTCCTTCCTAATATCGAGGAGGGTGGCGAGGGTGGAACGAAGGGGGGAGGAGCGGTAATGGACTCGAGCGTAAAATAATTGAATCCAGAAGCTGGGCGCGCGAAATGCTAACGCGTCATCCTAAATTATCGCGTTAACTTCCACAGTTATATAACTTTTTTCACCGCCGAGTGTATATTCTGAATTTTATTCTATCAGATATTTATTTAAAGAAGGACACGATTTTTGAAAGTTTTTTTTTAAATTATATGTCTATGTGCATGTGTGTAGGAGAGAGAAGTATAACTTTTATATAAAATTAATTAAATTTTTTTTTGCGGACACGTGATTAAAGATCTTTCAAATGCCATTCTATCTGTCAATTGTATCTTGCAATTATTTTCGATCTCGATTGTGCACGAATCCTTCGACGAAATCGAACGGTGCATATCGACGACGTATATTTCCGACGTATTGGACGTCGTTATCAGGTCGCAGTTATCCGGCGTTTTATCGGCGAGACTTTTCCCACGTTCCCATGGTGCATCCCACATGCAGTCAAATGGAGGTTTACGGTTCGGGATTTTACTTTACCATCGCGTACGCGCGCGAGACTCCGATCGGCGGGATTTCGTCGCGTTATCACTTATGGCGTCGTCGTTAATGCCGATTTTTCTCAATATGATTGAACATGTGCCACTCGATCGAATTTCCACGTCGAAAAGACATCAAGCGAACGGATGTTACGATCGCCTGATGGTAATATATGATTTTTATGGGATTCGCGATATCTCGAATGCGCCGTCTGTTCTTTAATATCTCGGTGAAGACAGTCAATAACGGAGCTATGATCGCTGATATCAAAGATCTTGAAATGAATATACTCTCGTTATTAATCTTATCACAGTGAGAGAGAAAAATATATTCGTGAATTTTTCGTGGACGAATTTTTTTCTTCAATTACGATAAAATTGTTAAAGCGAATTTAAAAGAATTATCCAGAATATCTCTATATTTTTTGGCTTTCTACGGAATATTTTGGAAAAAAATCTCTTTCTCTAAAACTAATTTTCAACAAAACAAGAAAACACAGATTTCGCGTTCGAACAACGAATCCGATCACGATCGCGATTTTCAGCGGCAATTTCGTGGTCTCTTTGATCGCGAGATCGCTTTCTACAGTGCAAATCGCCATTTCAGCGGAATAAATCCGCGAGCGAAAGTTTTTCGCGCGCCGGCGGAAGTTCTCTCGCGCGGAAATTGCCGCCGCGCCATTTGCGTACGGAAATCGATTCATGGCAGGATAAACCGCGATAAGGGATCCCCATCTTTTCTTTTTTTGGATTCGTCCTGTCGTGGAAAATATATATTTTTAATTTCGCGGACACGTTCTCTAATTTAGTTGTTTCAGAAAAACTGGATTTATGGCGCGACAAACTTTTGACTTTGAATACAATAAATCTCTTGTCGTTGATAACTGAATAATTGAGAAAAAGACACGTTGGGATATAGATATCATCAATTTATACGAATGGTCTATAATGTAATTGAGAGGAAAACTGTCGCGAGTTTAAAGTGATATAACTGATGTATTTTCGGATCAAAAAATGACATCGATATGAGAGCGTAAAAAATGTACGAGGTACACGATTCATATTGTAACGTGGCGAATGATACCATTTATCTCGAACAGCTGACGATCGTAGCTATTGTAGGTGTCATCGGATATTGACGTTTTTAACAATTTTGCGTGGTATAAAAACTTTATTCAGAAGGTAGCACACAGTTTTGCTGAGCAATGTTGCAATTTTTGAGAGATCGTTATATATATTTTAAGTTTAACAATATATTTATAGTTAGAACTTCCTCTTTTATATAAAAATAAAGTAATCTTTTAAGTATTAAAGCAATATATATCTAGCTATTATCTTTAATCGATGGCAACATCTTTTTACTTGATTCTCTGACAAGTTTGACAATCGCGATGTTTTTCCGAACAACGCTTCGATTATCGAGAATAACGCTCAATTTACGCTGCACTTTTCTTTTTTATTTCGTACGTTCGTTTCCATCCGTTAGCCATTCATAGTGCATTTGCGTGTCATCGGGAAAAAACGAAGTGAAAAAGATGAGACAGCTCCTCGTCTCGAAACGAT
This sequence comes from Formica exsecta, assembly GCF_003651465.1. NCBI lineage: Eukaryota > Metazoa > Arthropoda > Insecta > Hymenoptera > Formicidae > Formica > Formica exsecta. The sequence continues at coordinate 763,197 of NW_021851188.1, forward strand.
GAGGCGATCGATCGCGAATCTCGACGCGCGCCGATTATTATTATGATTACATATTATCGCGATGATTATCGCCGCGTACATCTATTTGCGCTGCAGTGGTCGATAGCGGTCCGATGCATGTGTACCAGATATGATGATACGTCGTCGTGCAATTGCAGCTTCTATCTGTCCCATGCAGGCAGTCACCACTTCTCTTTCTCTCGCGCAGCAACCGCGTATATATGTGTGTATGTGTATGTCGCTTAATGGTTTATTGTTCGCTATAGTAGCCGTAGAGTTTCTCCTTCGTCTTGCTTTCTTTCTTTCTCTGCGATTTATAAATATAGATTGCCCGTTTGTCAGCCTTGCGATACGCAAGTAGATGCATCTTTATTACTTGCAGAGCTAATAGTCCAAACATTTTATTTTGAAAGTCTGACTTTCTTCTTGTTTATATAGTAACTAAATCCGCCGGGCATTTACTGTTGTTCGTGATATTTTATAACTTTAAAAAAATTTTAAAACTTTAAAAATTATAATTTATTATAAAAATTATTTTATAATTAAATATTATGATTACATATTATCGCGATGATTATCGCCGCGTACATCTATTTGCGCTGCAGTGGTCGATAGCGGTCCGATGCATGTGTACCAGATATGATGATACGTCGTCGTGCAATTGCAGCTTCTATCTGTCCCATGCAGGCAGTCACCACTTCTCTTTCTCTCGCGCAGCAACGGCGTATATATGTGTGTATGTGTGTGTCGCTTAATGGTTTATTGTTCGATATAGTAGCCGTAGAGTTTCTCCTTCGTCTTGCTTTCTTTCTTTCTCTGCGATTTATAAATATAGATTGCCCGTTTGTCAGCCTTGCGATACGCAAGTAGATGCATCTTTATTACTTGCAGAGCTAATAGTCCAAACATTTTATTTTGAAAGTCTGACTTTCTTCTTGTTTATATAGTAACTAAATCCGCCGGGCATTTACTGTTGTTCGTGATATTTTATAACTTTAAAAAAATTTTAAAACTTTAAAAATTATAATTTATTATAAAAATTATAAATTATTTAAATGTAAATCTTACATTTTCTCATTAGAAATTTTCAAGTTCGTAGATCCCTATATGTCAACAAATTTTTAATTTTTAGATTCAAATTATGGATAAATTTTTTAATTGTATAGATATTTAAAATTCATCTTTTTTAGTATTTGCATCTTTTAAGATGTATCGATTCTTTGAGATCTATAAACCGACAGATCTGTGTATCGAGAGAATTATGGATTGTATTCACGTATTATTTATTCGTGAAAATATATAGTTCCACAGATCTACGGATCTATAAATATTATCTATGGTTCGCGGATTTTCGGATTCTCGGATCCCGTTCACGCTTTGCACTCATTCTGCACGATTCTCGGCCCCTCTTTCTCGCGGCGGAAACTGCCACGTTTTCAGCGATGATGACGAGGGTGCTCTCGTTGAAAAATGCGGAAAATGCGCGTTACGTATCTCGGAGCGAGCGGAGCGTATTATTCATTCGAATGTGTCACGGGAATTGATATTGTCATCATTTTGCATACCGTCGAATTACCATCGAGAACGATGCGTATGGAGAGTTGCAGCCTGTCGTATGCAGATACCGACCACTTCTCTTTCGCGTATATATATATGTGCGCGTTATGGGTAATGATAGTTTCACACGTTTATGTATGTACATGCATACGCAACATGTTAACGCTCGCGCTCTCTCTCTCTCTCTCTCTCTCTCTCCCTCGTATAATCTTGTATAACGATTCAATGTCAGGTGTAGTCGGTTTTAATCGCGGATATCGTCATTATTCAGCTCACAAACGTCTCTCTTTACGGATAATAAATTAGCTGCGAGAAGCAGTTCGATGCAAAGCTTTACGCGTACGACAACACGATAATCCTGAAATCATTCTGCAAAGAGAGATTTCAGCAAATATCGATCAACGACTGTATTACACATAGGCATAATTAATTGAAATATTTTTTATTCGAAATGAGCTTTTATCATTAGATTAGATACACCTCCTCCCTCTTTACGGATTGTATTCGAGAATATATTGTTACCTCCGTATCATATAGAAATATTTATTTTCCGTCTGATAACATATAAAGATTGCGGGTCGAAAAGTCACTCACATATATGAGCCGCGCTGTAAATTCTCGTCGCCGCAAATCCCGGCGAATTTCACCTCTCGTGCGAGGTTACACGTGTCGCAATGTGTAAAAGAAAAAGCTTTTCGGAAGATATGATAGCCATCGTCGTCGTTGGCGTCGTCTGACGCCGTTAGTTTCAGGAGTTGATGCATGTGTAGTAGGTATTGCCGATGCATATGTATATGCAGTTGCGGCCTGTCGTCCGCAGACGACGAGCCACTCCTCATCTTCGTGTACAGTCGTGTATGTGCGCACGTATTTATGCGCGCGCGCTTGTCGAGAGTGTCGACGGTGCCCATTCCTCATCCGGGCTGGTCCCCCTCGAGCATAGGAGAGAGAGGACACTTAAGATATTTGGCAACGAGCCGCGGCCACGGATGTGACCCCGGTGTGTCGTCGTTATTACCTCGATAAACCCGATGTTCTCCCAAAGCCGACTCGTGAGCACAGGATCGTAGCACGTGTTATCACATCGTAAATACAGATCTGTATCCGAGAGAGGAACGGAAGGACTTATACGCGAAAACTAACTTTCTCTAGGAGAGATCCGCACAAAAGTAAGTCGATGAAATATCGCGCTGAATATTAATTATTTTATTGAATCGCGTGCATTCTCGTCGAAAAATACACAAAAAATCGCTAAATATAGTTAATTAAACAAATATATACACCGATCTTCCTGTATCTTTTTGTTAAAAGGATTAAGCTTTGACAAAAGCTCCGAATTATTTATTGAAACATTTAATCTCTCCTCGACGCGGTTATCACTTATTAATGTTCCCCGAGATTGTCCCATATAAAGTTCATTCACGAAACGCGTTTGACAGCTTATCCTCGTTGCGGTCTCGCCGATGTGCTCCCCTTCCCTTTTCCCCTCGTTGCTCCAGGTTTCCCCGGGGGATATCATGCATGCAATCAATTATTCATTTTTAACGCGGTTCCGCTTAGAGTAAAGTAGTTCTTTATAAAGTGCACCTCGGACAAAGTCGCATCTCGATTTTTTTTTTCGCCTTTGCATTCTTCTTCTTTCATTTGAACAAGTACCGCGGAATCTCTCGCATAGATCTCTCGATCGTACACATCCGGCACGATAATAAAAACGGATGAATTGCGCACTATCGAACATGCGACAGAAGTAACGTGGTTTAATATCCTTCTTTTTATCTCGCCGTCTTTAGATTTATGGGCCGAGAAGTATCGTGTAACTGTTACATTTATCGCGACGGAGAGATACGTTTCGATGAGAACACGCGCGGCTTTCGTCCTTGAAAAGCGCAATTGCGGATAAAAACACTTTTTGTTTTCGAGAAAAAAGTGAGTAATTTATAGCCGATATAATTTAGTTAATGATTCGCAAATAATATATTTTCTTGGATTCACAGAATTCTTTCATTTAAAAATCCCCTCATTGTAATTATTGTTGTACTTTATTTCACGCTCTTATCTTTCCGTTGATTTTTGTCCGTGTCATTTATTTTCCACTTTTCGCCTCTACTCAGATCCAATTATTAAATTTCATGAATGTGCCCCGTCTTGTAATTTCTTTCACGGATCTATCTAGGTCCCGTGGAGTCAAAGAGGAGCCAGGTGTCCTGCGCGGGGCTTTACAAAAAGCCGCAATTTATATCGCGCATTTAGGAAACGGTCTTTCAGCGGGTCGGAATGACAGCCGCTCGTTGGCGATATTAATGCGTAATTAGCGTGCCATTTGTCAACCGTCTCGTCGTCGCGGAAAGCGCGACAACGTCGGCCGGCTGCAAATTGTTCGCCGATCTGGCGTTTTCCTGTCGACGCCAATTGCGCGAAACACGAACGTACGGGATAAGCATAATGTTAAAAGTTGACACGATGATGCTCTCCGCACGATTTACCTTGCGAAATATCAAAACGAACCGATATCCGCAAGTTTCATATATGGTTGGAGATCGAGTAGCCTTGTTCGAAATTTGACAGAATCGATTTAACCGTTTGTTTGTCTAAGTACTTTTACATAGATTTATGATTAAAAGATGAAAAGAAACATGGATATATAATAAACTTTATTACGAAGAAGATTAAGATTGTCTTATCAATTTGACATGCGGAATGTTGAAAAATTATTGGAATAAATTGTTGGAATAAAATCTTGATATCATATAAATTTCAATTTCTAGATATAATGTATAGCGACACTTGTCAGAATCGCAACAGCTTGCATTGATATCCCGATATTGTTATCACGGTTGTGTAAAGAAACACTATTATGATACTATATTTCTTAATAGAGAGAGAGGAAGAGAAAGAGAACATATCTTAGAAATAATCTATTTTGAGATTTGATTTTTTAGTTTATTAATTATCGACAAGTAATCGATCAATTTTTCCATTTCTTTATATCACACAACGAGAGAAAGATTTTTCTTTATTCTATAAATTATATATATACATTATTATTTCTATAACAGTTTTTTGTAAATATTACAAAAATCAGAATAGGAAATTTATGCCGGCTGCAAAGAAATCGTAAGTCTTGTTAGCGATGCCACCAGTTCTTTTCTCTTCTCTCGAATACGAATCTCTCGTAAATCTCGCTTTACTCCGCGGTCCCATCGTGTTCCGTCGTGCCGCCACCCTTGGCACATCTCCGCGCTTCGACGCTCATAAATCAAGGATGAGTCGAGGGTAAAGTTAATAGGGACGAAGTTTGACATGAATCCAACTCGACGGTAGCCGGAGCGAAAGTTGCAACGAAAACAAGGACTCTCCGCGCATATCGCGAACGCATTGATACGCTTTTGTCGGTGAATTTACTCGAAAATTGTAGAATGTCGCGACTTGACGAATTGATTGATTTTTCACGGCACGTGCCAAGATTTATGCATTATCTGTCGAGAAAATAGGAAATTACGACGCCGACAAATAATGAAATTTTCGTATAAAAAATAAAAGAAATGGAATAATATAAAATACAATTAGAGAAAAATCAAATAAATAAAGATTTAAATTAAAAATTAAATTGAATTAAAAAGAACAAAAAGATGATATAAGTAATGAGAGAAGAAACTTTTTTATCCTGATCATTGTTTCGATATATCAGGCATAAATGTTGCGTATGTTTAAATCTTTTCCCTAATTAAGATTCCGCAACAAAGCAAGATTTCAGTTTTTGCCAATTTTTTGCCGTTCAAAAATGGACTGCCGATTAAAATTAGTCGACGATTGAATCGATGGGAATTTAGACGGTGGCATTTCTTCCACGCGCAACTGAAACTCCGATATCGAGTGCGATAAAGTGCGCGTCATAAAACGTGTCGTCGACAAAATACGGTCGAGGGACGGTATAAAAAAAAAGTCTATACTACGGAAAACAAACTGTCCCACTCCGATACATCAGTGGCACGTACGCTTCGAAGTGGAGCGGGCCGAACCTCGGGAAGATCAATCGAAAAACGGCCATCGATTACACCGGCTTTCGTAATTTCCGAGCTTTCTTCCGGAGTTCCTCCCCTACGGTCTCTCCCCAAATATCTCTTCGAGAGAATCGGCACGGAGGACACATCTTCTACCTTTATACTCTTCTGAAATTGATGGGTATTGGCTTTTGTCATTTGAACGAAACGGAGAACGATCATTATTACGATTGTGACCAATAAACTGCATTACTCCTACATCGTTGACACACATACATATAAAGTGGTCAAAAATATATATCCTTTGCGTGTGATAAGATTCCATGATCTATTTTTTTATTGATTCTATCTTTAACAAATCTATTTTTAAGATTCTATCTTTAATATGACGAAATATCGTCGATTTGTGGGTAAATAAACGAAACATCGTTATTATTAGATACTCTCAAGCGATGTTTGAACAGAATCTTAATTTAGAAATTTCATATTATCGAGTTATTCAATATTGGATATCAAAAACAATTGGGAAAGCACATCGCGTACATTCGAAATATCGTTAGAGTCCTGAAAGAGATGGGAGGAAGATTTCCGGCGGGGCGTGCGCAGGGCGATTTGTACGGGATCCCATTAATGGATCGATTCTGTAAATTGCCGCGTTTCCGTTGGGATCTCATAATGCAGATCGAATTAAGCGCTCGGCGACGAGATAGAGAGCGGGCTTGCGATCATGGATCGGTTAATGGAATTGAACGAAATTCCGGGATACGATGTCGGGCGCACGACTTTGGATGGACCTATTTACTTGGCGCCAATGTTACAGAGATAGAGAGAGAGAGAGAGAGAGAGAGAGAGAGAGAGAGAAGGAGGGGGAAGGAGAAGGCGGTGTCCTTATCGGTCCTAAGGTAAGCAAGACATTAAGGCGTTTCCCTTCGGTCCCTGTATATCCGACGAAGGGGAGGACGAGAGAGAGTATCGATCCTCGTGGAAGACAAGGAGAGGACAACGTCGTTTCTAGAGCCCGGGAGAGGAAACCACGGGATGGAAGAGCTTGGGATCGAACCTGTTACCACGCCGTGTCTGTAATGAAATTATATGATTTCGATTTAATTAAGCGGGCGAGCAAATCGAGGCAATCAACCACACGGTTATCATCTACGCATAGTTTCACATAAAACGCTCTATATAAAAAGCGTCGTAATTTACATTTTTTCGATAAATCGGAAATTATTTTCGGAAACCTTATGTTACCATTTTCCGGCTTAAATAGAATCTCCATCTAAAATCGAGGCGAAAGCAGATTATTATACGAAGAATATCTCTCTCTCTCTCTCTCGCGCGCGCCGTTATCATCAGTGTATTTTATATATGTATCTTTTCGCGAAATGAATCCATCGGTGATTTTTAAAGAGATGTGTTCTGCTGATGCCTGTTTCGCGCCGATAACAATAATTCCGATATCACAGGCAGATTTCATTCGCCTGTAAAGCGTTGTACAGTTTCTCGCGCGACAAATATATTTAGCATATGTGAAAGGGAAAAGTTTTTATTACGAGAAAGAATATACGCGCGGAAGAACGATCTTTTTCCTCCGGCGAGTTCCAAGGGCTCCTAAGGATGACTGTAACGCTACTGGATTTGGAGCACAATCCGATGAGTGTATCTAATGACAGATTAAATATACTTTGAGTCTAATATATGATGTACATATATACTGCGAGTTTTTCGGAAAAAAAAACAGTGCCGATCAAGTCTAAATATATTTAGAAACTGTAGCTGCTATTAATTCTGCGATGATTTACGATTTTATAAGTTGCTGATTTTTTTAACTGGGTAATAAAAATTTTTAGAAGAAAATTAATAATAATTAATAATTAATAAATTTTTAAAAGAGATCTTTTTGATTAAAAAACGTTACGTATACGTTCATTATATATTTTTGTAAATATATCGTAAACAGCAAAATATGCTGTTATAAAAAATGACCACGATAACGACGACACTATTGCTAGTATCGTCGTGTAAATTATATAATTTTAAATTTATAACTATAAAATTTTTCGTCAATATTTTATATCCTACATGATCGAAGTATGTCTAGGCATTACGTGTCTGCCTATCTTATCTGGACCATAGTTCACACGCGTTCACGTGTATCAATGTTCGAGAGTCTGCGAGAACACGCTCGAATGTCGCGACGCAATCCCAATATCATGCCACCCGAGATACTCTAATAGAGACGAATTAATTAACGAGATTGATGTTGAAGAGAATATGTGTGTGAGAGAGAGAGAGAGAGAGAGAGAGAGAGAGAGAGAGAGAGAGAGAGAGGGGAAGGGAGAGAGAGAGAGAGAGAAAGAGAGAGGACCGCAATGAGAACGGGAGCTAGCCCAGGTACCGGGCTGTCGCGATATCCTACCAAAAATAGGCACCGTTATTTCGAGAGGGGTCGCGCGAGAGGAGAGGGTGGAGGACGAGAGAAAGAGAGGGGGGCGGTTGGATGCTGGTGGCGGATTGAAAGGACGATGGAATTGGGGTGGCCGGGGTAGAGTGGCGGCAGGGTGAAATAGGTTGGGACGATGGGTGGGTTGGTTGGGGAGGCGATGTGGGGGTCGGTCGGGTAGGATGCAAGGTGCAATCAATAGCGAGATTGCCCTCGCTCGGTCGCTACTCGACGCCAATATAGGAGCGTTATAGACACATATACACATGTAGAGCCGTTACGATTGCAAATCTACGCGAGTGCTACACGCGCGAGTGAAACACAGCCTCTTCCTCTCCCCGAGGGGGCGAGGGGGGGGGGATGGGGAAGAGGACGCAGTTGGTAGGATGACTAGACGGTTACGACCACGGCTTAAACTGCACTATCGCGTGCATAAGGCGTTCTGAAAAGTTTCCAGCTTCCGCGACATGGACCGGCGGGATGATGATAACTGGAGCGCGGGTATCTGTGAACCCCCGATCGCAGCTCTCTCTCTCTCTCTCTCTCTCTCTCTTTGCGTTTTTTTAGAGAGAGAGAGAGAGGGGAAGGGAGAGAGAGAGAGAGAGAAAGAGAGAGGACCGCAATGAGAACGGGAGCTAGCCCAGGTACCGGGCTGTCGCGATATCCTACCAAAAATAGGCACCGTTATTTCGAGAGGGGTCGCGCGAGAGGAGAGGGTGGAGGACGAGAGAAAGAGAGGGGGGCGGTTGGATGCTGGTGGCGGATTGAAAGGACGATGGAATTGGGGTGGCCGGGGTAGAGTGGCGGCAGGGTGAAATAGGTTGGGACGATGGGTGGGTTGGTTGGGGAGGCGATGTGGGGGTCGGTCGGGTAGGATGCAAGGTGCAATCAATAGCGAGATTGCCCTCGCTCGGTCGCTACTCGACGCCAATATAGGAGCGTTATAGACACATATACACATGTAGAGCCGTTACGATTGCAAATCTACGCGAGTGCTACACGCGCGAGTGAAACACAGCCTCTTCCTCTCCCCGAGGGGGCGAGGGGGGGGGGATGGGGAAGAGGACGCAGTTGGTAGGATGACTAGACGGTTACGACCACGGCTTAAACTGCACTATCGCGTGCATAAGGCGTTCTGAAAAGTTTCCAGCTTCCGCGACATGGACCGGCGGGATGATGATAACTGGAGCGCGGGTATCTGTGAACTCCCGATCGCAGCTCTCTCTCTCTCTCTCTCTCTCTTTGCGTTTTTTTAGACATGGAGAGCTGGTAGATTTTTATGCATCGTTTCTTCTGATCTCAATATCGCGCCGCTTGAGATCCCCGCGTATTTCACCCTCTCAATTCGGTGTTATAGCGATAGTTCTGCGGAATATACAGTCTTTGAATTTCGTCCATTGGAAAAATATAGACTACATACAAAGTGTCTCATATAGATACTATCGTATTGCTTGTCAAAAAATAAGCATCTGTTCGTCGAAATTTTTGAAAATGTGTTAGCCACATAATGGCGAAAATAATATTCGCATAAATAATATTTCTCATTTATCTGCCGCACATTTTGATTCTGATTTTTAAGTATACCGCGAGATCATAATTTCTGATCCTTGATTCAAATCGCTTTCTCTCTCTCTCTCTCTCTCTCTTTTGCAAGAGTGCTCCATTATCCATGTCACCGGTCCGATGTACGCTAACCGCCATCGAGTATGCTTACGTATGTTTACACGTGCGTTTATGCGCGCTTGTGTACGCGTGTGGTTAACGCGAATACCTGCCTATCTGGGGAAACGCACGAGGTGTCGAGATACCATGAATACTTCATCCTCGTATTAGGGTCGATACGCCGCCACTTTCCCCGCTTTGAGCCGCCGAGTATATCATCAGGATCGTTTATCTCAGGATGGTCAAAGTACATACGTTTTCTTTGTCTTACTCAGGGTTTACGCCGAGAAGAGAATGAATCTTCTCGTCGAGAGATTTAAATAAAAAATCAGAAATCATAAAAAGACTCTTTAACATAGCCTTGGTTAATTAAAATATAATATCGCATCTTTTTAAGAAATGTCAGATTTGTAATAAATTTTATCTCGATTGCTATTAATTCTTTTGATAATACGCAAGTACTGATAATTCGAAAAAAAATATTTCAAAAGATATTTGTCACACACACACACACACACAGTTACAACAAGAGGTTACTATTCACTTGCTCTGCATGTCGAAAATAATAACGATGATATTTGTCACACACACACAGTTACAACAAGAGGTTACTATTCACTTGCTCTGCATGTCGAAAATAATAACGATCATTTATGGTTCGATAATTTTTATTTTGGCAAAGAATCCAAGGCTATGAAAGAATTGGGATAACTTGAAAATTTATTATTGAGCTTCTGCCAAATCGGAGCGATTTATTATTTTTGCATCCGCTTATACGCGGAATTTTTCAGATTACGTCAAGAAATCAGGTTAGATAATGTGTTGTATAATGTCATTAACGTTAAAAGCCGCGCACTCAAAGGAGATTACGATTTCTAAATTGATCGAAATAGCTTAAACAGATACAAAGAGAAGTAATAATTAAAACGATAATTAGCTGTCGGCGCATTTAGATCATCCGTTTGGTCGATTATGCGTGTGTATCTAAACACACTGTGTATCTTACATGAGATCGATTTGTAAACCTTGCGGATATAGCCGGCCGTGTTTCGCAAGCGGCTCTATTTAAAGTAGATACGTATTTAGATTGACTTGATTTGGCACATGCAAGCAGCGCGAAATCTCTTCCTTGTTATAGTCTCTTTTAACGCCATTTTTATATCGGTACGGTATGGTTTTCGTTTGATTTTTCGATAATGTTAGCTTTTTGTCTAATTTATATAAATTGGTTTAGAATTATAATCTATTTAATTTTTTTACATATCAAAATAAATAATTTTTTTATCAAGAAATTATCATCTTCAATGACTTATATTAATGTATGACATAATGGCTGATATTTTAATCCAAAATTATTTATTTATTTGCGGTTAAAAGAAAGTTATAAACCGACTGAGAAGGTAGAGTAGTTCTGTATCGTTTGTTTATCGTTTTCAAAACAAGTCCGACTGGAGAACAATTCAACACATATATATACAATATGTTGATTCGATATATGTTTGCAAATCTTGCGAGCAAATTAAAGCGCGCGGACAAAAAGCTTGTTAGATGACAGACAGAAACTAATGGCGCTTCATTTACGAACGATTGAATATTCATTATGTATAATAAAAAGAAGGACTTATCTTTCCCTCTCGAGAATCAGAAACATTCCATTCAATTATTCATAAGCGTGACCGTAATTCGCACAATTATGCAACGTTTTAGCGGGAGGTCTGAGAAAATCTGAGACGTTCTCGTTTACAATGGTAGTTAGGGGAAAAATAGCGTAGTAAACAAAAAAAAAAAAAAAAAAAAAAAAAAAAAAAAAAGAAGGCGGGAGCTCTAAAACTAAAGACGTGCTCGACGTCGGGCTCGACTGATTGCAGCTGCAACGCCGTAAGGCGATGCACGCAGTTGCAACCTCGAACGTGTCGGGCAGGCTATTCGAAACTTGAGACAAGTGGAAAAAGTTGCGCCTTGCACGCGGCGAGAAAGGGAGGAAAACAAGCGTCGAACAAAAAACTAGCAATAATCTTTTTTTTCCCGTCAGCATTTTGTTTTCACGCTGAAACGCAAGGTACGGATTTTCTAACGAGTGGCTTTTTATATGTGCGAGCATTTGCGTGCGTCCAGGTACCAAGTCCGTTTAATTATTTAAATTGTTTAGTCATTATTATCATTAATTGCACGATATAATCCTGGATAGACATGTATAGTAAAGCATTATCTCGAATTTTAAAAGACTATTTTTCTTCAGCGATATTTGCATTGGACATAGATAATTTTTAATATTAAGTATCTTGATGAGACATCAATATTTAAATAAAAATCTAAATAATTTGAAGTCAACATAAAGAAGATAGCAATTTAATTTGCAACTCAAGTAGCAATGGCGTATTCTACGAGATTTGAAAGGCATTTGTCGAACTCTCCAACAATTTCGCGTTTTAGTCACGGAAAATCGACAGCATGCTGTACGCTTCCGTTTCTCTTCTATCCCGTTGTGTCGTCTTCGTTAAATTATTGGCCGCCTTGGAAGAGAAGGAACGAATGAGGGGTGGAATGAATAGGAAGAATCTCTTCTCGTGCGCTTGTCAAAGACGCCAGATAGGATGCGAGAGGCCGAAAGAGTTTGGTCCAGAGGCAGAGCGAGCTTCTCGGCTCCTGATATTGATCCGTATTCCATTCGCGCGGAACTAGTCCTCTCTCCAAAGCAGCTTTTCTCCTACTCTTTCTATTTCTCGCTCTGTCTTCCCATAGGCTTTTCTTCGCTCATCCCGGCCTTTATCTCAAGCTTCCTCTATCTTATTCTCTTTCTCTCTCTCTTCTCTCAAGGAGTAGCAATCTCTCCTCGAGCCTAGGAAAGGAGAGAACTAATGCGATGCTCTCGTTTTGCTGTTATCCTCTTGCGTCCCGAAGGAAAGTAAGAGAGCGTAGAAAGTTGGCCCCTGGTGGCTATGGGCTCGCACAAAAACGAGGCGAGGGTGACGCTTCGAGGGCGCGAGAAAGAAAAGATCGGAAAGAAAGATGCGAGCTTGTATAAGACAAGCGGAAAAAGTTGCCACGCGAGTTTCTTTGCGCGTAACGTCAGCGTCTTACGCTCGTTTGAAAAAATAATCCTTTCAATCAGCTACTTTTTTTTTTTTATCTTTCCTAACTTTTTCGTTTTTATGTGTTTTTTATATGTCTTCCCTTAATGAAGTTTAATATTGTTTTATTGCGGATATATCGTATGGATACGTAAAAAAAAAATTCTTTCACTAAGAGATCGCTTTGTACCTGCAGCTCCCTAAGAGTTCCGTCATTTATCGAGAGTGCGATTGCTGTCGGCTTTGTGGAAAGCAATTGTGGTCGACGGCATATTGGCCGTTTGTCACCTCTTCCCGCTATTAACTCGGAGGTAAAAAAAAAGCGCTCGCGCGCGCTCTGGAAGCTGCGGTTTTATAAGCGCCTCGTGTACAAGGGAGAATCATTGTGGCATTCTCCTTTTGCTCTCTCCCTTTTTCTTTTTTTCTCTCTGTGACAATCGCACGATTCCCCCTGTCTGGCGCGGTGCCAGGGGTGCATCACGCAATTTCTTTTTTTTCCTTTATCTCCGACGAGTAATCCGCGCTAAGAGATTTTTACGATCACACGGGAGAAAGTAAACTTTTGTTACAGTAAAAATAGACGAGTCTTCGCGCCAGAGTCATCGTTATGTCGCGTAAAGTCAGAATTTTCAAGGTAGATTTCCCAACGTTAAGACGCACCGTCTCGACGGTCGTTGTCTCTTTTAGTTGATATCTTCTAAACACACAAGCATGAGTGTGTAAATAATATACTACAAATATAATCTGATATAAGCGAAAATAAATGTCAAGAGAAAAGCGCACGATATATTCTAAATTTTATTTAAGCACCAAACTGAATTATTTCCACCAACAAAAAATAATATTTATATTTGATTTTTCTAATGTTATATTATATTATAAATAATTATGAAATATATGGATACGCGTGCTGCAAAAAAATATTATATAAAATATCACATACACTCTCTCTCTCTTTTTTTATAAGTAATATATAAGTCACTTATAAAATTCAAGCTCAAAAATTTCTGGAGTCTTAATCGGGAGGGAAAAGTTCGGCATTACCGTCAAGATTTGTTGGAACACTCTGCATGAAAACGTGATACGCTTAAAACTCCGTCTGTGTAATCCGCGTGCGGGAAATATTCTCTCCGCAATGAACAAGCGACAAGTCTCCAAATTATTCTGTCAGGAATCCGACGATTCGAACGTCGTCGCTGCGAGAGCGTCGACGCGAACGCGCTAATTCAATCATTCCGACGACGGCGACGGGGCGTTTTCGCTTCGTCCCTCGACCGGGAGACTGTACGTGTCGTAGCTACTTAGCTTAATTCACCCGTCTACGGGGAAAAAATCTGTCTAAGGAGAGAAGAAACGTCTGTGACCGTAATTCCGACATAGATCCAGCTCGCTGTTCCGCGCACAAGCGTAAAAACAATGTCGGCGCGTTCCGTGTGTTGCGGGTGTGCAGCACCCGGAGAATTTTGTCGATCAATACAATATAAGACGAAATAAAGTATAGACGGAGGAAAACTTTTAATGCGATATATATCTATATGGTGCGCCTTTTTTGGTGCCTTTGAAACTTCTTTGCAATCCCGATCATCGACTCGAACTCTGATAAAATGATTCGTTGCGCTATTTTTCTTCGAATAGATCACGGTGTATTTAGTTACATATTTGTACGGAGATATTAATTTTTAATACATTATATATTTGAACACATATCTCGTCTAATGAAAGTAATATTAATGTAAAGATAGAACGTAATCAAAAAAAGTTTCTGCTTTTGGGATAATTTTATCGAGTTTCTTTGCAAATAACAATTCGTTCTTCTTATTTATGGAGGGACAAGATGCAATTACGATAAAGCGACATCGTCGAGTTGCTTTTTGGGGGGAAATATTTTTGCAGGGGGTCGAGAAAATGATCGTTGAGCGATGAAAGGGAGGACAGAGCTGCTGAGGAAACGAACGGCAAAGGGAAAGGCGGACGCAAGGTCCTGATCGGCGACAGGACGTGGTTGGAATTCGAAATTTACAGCGACGAATAACGAATCTGACATCGCGTCTCAACGTTTTGATACCCGAACTTGGCGCAAAGTCACGGCCGCAATATCAATCAAACGTCCATTGTCCAGCGTCGTCTATTACATTCAATTTTCCGATACGCATAATAATATGAAATAATATTAGAGAGATAGATAGACGATTTATATCTAGAGAAAATTCTCAATGAATATGAGATTGAAAGAAAATATTGTGCCAAAACGGCAATGATTTGTTTGATATGTTTTAGATTAAGAGAAGTAATAACTATTATATGCTAAATTAATTATTCTGACACTCTAACTGTAAAAGAGAAGAAGCAAGAGAAAAAAAAAACAAATAATAAAATATTACAGTTGATAGAAATAGATTAAATTAAAATTATCGTAAAACGTTTTGACATTCCGTATATGTCGCTCATATTGGCATGTAAATTGTCTTTGGTTAAATAGCACGAGATATTATGGGAGAGGAAACTCGCGGATATGTGCAAGTTCCGAAATAATTGAATATCATCTGAGAAGCTCCGTAAGTTTCCGCGAGTTAAACAAGTTTGTCATGAAGTGAAATCACGGTTCACCCAAGTGCGGCAGTCGCAAGAAAACGACGACAGTGGTTGGAAGCCATTGGAAAGTCATCAGAGCCATCGTAGAAAACTTGCCGAAAGATTTGCATCTCTATAGAAATCTCGTTGGGACACGGTATAGTGATTTTCGTACTTTTTTTCGTAGCAGCTGACTCTTAAAATCAGTTTGCCTATTAACATGCAATGACTATTACAAAATAACTATATATTATCAATTTATTATATTATCTATTAATTTAATTTTACTCTAAATGCGACATACATTCGCAAAGAATTAGATAATTTTTCGCTTTTTAAAAAAGAAATAATATTTACAATTTGAAGAATGCAATCGATATAACAAAACAAAAAAAAAAAATAAATAAATAAGTAAACTCTTCAAAATTTGACGGAGCAGATTGGCGATAGTAAAATTGCATTTGACATATGTTAAGTCGGGAAACGTGTCCAAAGGTCGATGTGAATCAGAGGAGCTCGCGCCTCTTCGCCCCTTCAGGAACATCTGTGTTGTTCGATAAGCGTTATCGCGGCACCTCGCGATGAGAGAACAAAAGAGGCTGTTCGTGAGAATGACTGCAGTGAGACACGTTGCGGCGAATCGTTGCGGAAATTAAGGACGCACTTGCATGTGAATGCGGTTGTATTGTCGTTGCAACGCCTCGTATAAGTATGCATCGTTTATGCGCCGGAAATAGCTGCGAGAAATTTGAAACATCAGCGTCGAAAGAAATAGACAAACGAATAAAAGATATCGTTAATCGAGATGTACAAAATTAATATCGAAAAGTAATAAAAATTGAAATTATTTGTTTTAAAATTTTTAGTTTACTTATAGTAAACATTAAATTTATTTTTTCAGTACTTTTGTTACGAAAAATTATATTAGAATTATTTATTAGAAGTACGGCCGACACATCGTTACAATTATAGAGTCAATAGAAATTTTCTTTATATTTTAATACAGCGTTTCTTATCAATTATCAATATTCTTTGGAATATTAATCATAAGCTTCATAGTTCACAGTGTGAGTTAGGGAACAAAACAATGTCGGAACTCGTACTTGTCGCCCGACTGACGCTTCGTCACTTTTTACCGCTTCTCGATTGCACGCGGTCAGATCCAGTAGTATAGCTCGACGTCTTGCCAGACAGGCGGTGTTCGTGGCGCGGCGGACTTGCTTGTTGTTTGCCGGCTCATACGACAGTTACGGGGATGTAGGGGAAAAGTGTCTTGGGAGCAGTGGACGAACCTTATACGACTTTTCGTCCTTATATGGCGTTTCGTGTTGCAATAAAAATTAGGAACTTTCGTCCCCGAATCGCGCAGGACGTCCCGCGAAAAATTCTCTCAGGCCGAGAAATAACGTCTATTTCTACTTCGACCTGGTACTCCGCGAGGATATCTTCGGTAGCAGCTGCTGTCCCGCGGGAATAGTACGAACAACTTTGGAATCGATTCACGCCGACTTCGAAGATTGCGGCGACTAGCTGTCGCAATCTGTCCGCAACAGCATTGAACATATCGTCACGATTGCGTATACCAGATTAATTGTCGTGTATATCGCCATTATACAAAGCGGAAAATATAACACGCAAGATTTCTACTTATTTTTTATTCAATCTTATATATGGATTTCAGTAGAATTTTACTTTTAATCTCGTTTACAAAGATACTGAAAATCGAATTAGAAAAGGTCGCGAGAAAAGATGACGCCCGAAAAAAGATTTCGGTTCAGGAAATATCAATTTAAAATTTGTCAAAGAATATAGGGATAGATAAAGAAGAGGAGAGGAGGAAGCATGGGAAATATATCTGGTATATATTTTATGGAATATAATACAAGTAATTTTTTATATAAGAAGGAGTGCGGATATATACTATATATATCGTGTGTCTGTGCGACGAGACAAAATTACGGTGTAAAATTGCGATACATCGTAGACGACGGTCTATCGATACACTATCCGACGCGAAAGGATGGTCTTTCTTGAAGCTGACACTGATACGTTTTCCAGCGGACGGAAGGAGACATGCTGAGGTCGAATAGGGTCGCTTGTTCCGTGTCTATCACTCCTTCTATATATATACAAGCCAATACTTTTATTGATAGCGCCTTACATGTCTGATACCTTGCTCCGGCAAATTTTAATTTCTTACAACATGCCGCTGCAATTTTATAACGACATTTGTCCGTTAATATCTATAAATTTATCGCGTTATTGCCTGGATGTGTATTACATGTGTTTAATGTACGTGAATAAGAAGGGAGTAATTTATCTAATAATCTTTATATTATACCAAAAAATTTTTATTTCTTTAATTTATAATTTGAAATATTGCTATACACAATTTATATATTTATTGACAATACTTTGGTTGTCATTAATGTGTTTAAAGAAATATATACTTATCTCTATGTAGTTTATTTAAAATATTATATCATAAATATTATTAATATTATGAATATCATAAATATTATTAATATTATGATTATCATTAATATTATTAATATTATGATTATCATTAATATTTATGCGGAGCGATTATTTTATAATTCCATTATTTTCAATGATTTTATCACGATAAAATAATGAGATCAGACAAGGATTTGATATTTGGCAGGCACTAAAATGCCTGGTTCCCACGGCACTAACTCTAGCTAGGGATGTAAAATGCATGTAGGTTCAATTTGCGGCTCACGTTCGCGCGATCACATTCCAGACGGTGATAATGCGGAGAATTTGCGAGTGAATCGCTTATTATGATTATCATTAATATTATTAATATAACATCCTAAATATTTATATATGCGGAGCGATTATTTTATAATTCCATTATTTTCAATGATTTTATCACGATAAAATAATGAGATCAGACAAGGATTTGATATTTGGCAGGCACTAAAATGCCTGGTTCCCACGGCACTAACTCTAGCTAGGGATGTAAAATGCATGTAGGTTCAATTTGCGGCTCACGTTCGCGCGATCACATTCCAGACGGTGATAATGCGGAGAATTTGCGAGTGAATCGCTGATACTAACTTAATATCCTTTTGGCGGCGGGCCAAGGATCGGTAGTGTCTCGTTGATCACCCTGCCTGAACAGCGCTGTACATTCATTCGCGTCGACATGTCGGCCAAGTTAAACGTTTCGGCATACATACACACAGGCACACGCACATGGCATTTTCTCTCTGCCGACGCTTCCGCCCACAAATTCCCGCCGATCGATTCTCCCTCCTCCGTCTGTGTATTTACACACGGACTCACAATGGGCGACCAGAGCCAGCACACGCATCATTCCGCCCCTGTTACACGGTGCGTTGAACGATTTACACGTCATGAGTTGGGTTTTAAACGATGTCCGATGGGAGAAAAAGGCCCCTCGAGCCTCCGAATGGCAAAGGTGTCAAAACGCATCTCGGAGCCGGTTTGACTTGATTTTCACGCGATTACTTTTTCTCTCGGAGGGATTAAGTGCGGATAAACCGCTAATAAAAAGAAAGAGAGAGAAAGAAAATGGGAGAAATAATTTATTTAAACTATTTTATTGTTTTAACGACAGCCGGGGATAGCATGTGCGACTATAAAACCGCTTAGCGAAAGGAAAATGAATATGCCTTTTGGGAATGAAAGAGATATGTATTGTGTTTACAGTGGCTAAAAGTTATCGACTATAAGTTTAAACAGTAATTATATCACTGCAAATTAATAACGCGCGTCGATCTCTCTCGTTCATTTACGTGGTCTCATTTCAACGAATACTGTCGCTTCGCTAAATTGACGCGGCTGTCCTATTGAGAAACGATCCTCCAAAAATGATTACATTCCAAGGAAATTTGTATATTTTAATTTTGCAGGAAAGATACCATGTAATTTTTGAATATGTAAATACTGTACGTATAATATTCAACTTGAACGTGACATTTTCCGGAGTATTAAACAGTTAATTTCGCCCGGCGTTAATAGAAGCAAGACAGTGGAATCTTTGAAACGCCGCGCCGGTCACGTTGCGCGTCGCACAAAGTTTCCCCTCCCGCGACTTGGTTGCTTCGCAATTTTCCCGTTGTAAAGAGTTAATTACGTGCGGAACGAAACGCGATACAAAGGATCCGCGTTCGTTATGCGGACATCGCCGCCGGGTATATTATAAACGCATCGCGTTATACCTCGCGTCGAATGTGCGCGCACTTTTACGAGGAAACGGTGCCCCCTTAAATTCGTCTAGTGTGACTCATGTGGCGTCATTACATTAACTTGCGTATATATACACACGTTTCTTCTTTCGATTATCGATTCTCTACGCGAGAGAGAGAGAGAGAGAGACAGCTATTCACCCTTCCTTATCATCGACGCCGCCGGCATGACGGCGAGCGAGTAAGCCACCCCCGTTGTAAGCCACCTCGCTTGTCGCGCCGGCGGCGACAGAACAACCGCCGGTTATTTCGAAGAGTTCTTTGCTCCTCTCCCTTTCGCCGCGAAATTTTATCTACGTGTGCGATTGCAAAAAAAAAGTACGTATTTTATCCGCCGTCGTATTATTAAAAATAATTGTTTCGAGGTGGCAAAACCTTTTCGCGCGAATTCTTTTCTCAACAATGTCGAAATTTCTCTCTATATTACGATGTGCATAAATTTTCACGTACGGGGAAATATTATGTATGCATGTAATGTTTACGTATTAATTTCAAAAATATTGAATAAAAATATTTATTAAAAATTCTACAATTTTATCTTTGATAAAGAGAAAAGATAAATATACACATTTTACAGAGATCAAATATTTTATATTTAGTGTTGAGTCAAATATTTGAATTATGTAATCTGCTTTACGAGCACAGTGAACGTACGTTTCAATCTTTAGATCCTTTAAATCGCCGAATGAGCATCAAAGGAGTGTTTTTGGTTCAATGCTGATCTTTTCTTCGGTAAGTCATAGCGAATGATATATTCCGCGTTTCTTTTCGCATTCTTCTCTTTCGCGAGGAGCATAAGCCCCATGGGTGTCCTTCGTGGAAGAGTTGCAAGCTACTCGACTAGACGCTCGTTTTGAGATACAAGAAGTACTCATGACAATCCTTTAACTCTTCCGCCAGTTTCGGTCGCATCTTCTCGCGTTCGTCTTTAGTCACCTAAATGAATATTTTTTGTTTCTGTATCCGTGCAATTTTTATTTTACAATCGGTTATTCGCCTCTTTTATTATTTAGTCTTTTCGCTCTTTTTTGATCAAGCGCATCTCTCGAGGAAAAAAAGATCGAAAAGACGCCTACTCAATTCGACTTCATTTGTGAAAGTAACGTCGCTAAGCTTTTTGTTCGCCGAAATAGCGTAATTAGCATGAGTGCGTCTCGATTGTACTCTTCTGCCGGAATTATCGAGCCGCGCTAATTGGACTCCATCGATATTAGCGCGTTAACAGCCGGTCGCAAAATTTCATTTAATTGGGGTGAACGACAATGGTGAGAAAAACGCGAATTTAATACAGGAAAATAGACGTCGAGATGGCGTCTTGTAAGGACGAAAAATGTCTCGGCTCTTTCACGTTTATTATGCTCTGGCAATCAACTGACAGACACTTTATTCTGTCGTTTTTTCGCTTGCTTCTCATTTTTTGTGTGCATATTTTTCGCAAATTTCTCCAATTATCTGGGATTTATGCTGAGATGCAATTGTCTCGCTTGCTTCTCATTTTTTTTTGTGCATATTTTTCGCAAATTTCTCCAATTATCTGGGATTTATGCTGAGATGCAATTGTACGAGATTTCTAATTGTAATTTGTCAGGTGTCCGAAATATGAAGATTTACATGAACAAAAGTGCAACGTATATAAAATATATGTTCCATAAAAGTAATTTATTATCAATAATTTATTATCCTATATACACACGTAAGACGCTATGTACTACGTGGTAGTGGCTATATAAACGCAGCTATCATGAATAATTTGACACTCCTACCAATTCACGGATCGTTTAACGTCACCCTACCGTCAATTTCATACGTCTTTCAAGCATATTGACATATATAAAGAGCTGTTATACGTACATACTCTGTATATACTGTACACATGTACATATATGTTCTCAGTCTTTTTTAAAATATTTATCTTTTGCGTTTCTTATTTGATTTCTTTATTCGTATACTTAAAAACTTACATACTTTTATGTTAGCACATAAACTAAATTTGTGTATAAAACAGAAAAGAAAAAATTTTTAATTGTGATTATTTGCATATGATGAGGGACATAAAAAAATTTATACATATCTTTATATGTGTCCCATTATATATATTTGATCTTATTTCGTAAAGTGTGTTATAGCCGAATTATAATTTTATACTCCAGTAACATATAACTATTTACTTTTATAAAGAGTGGCTCGAAATGGCTATCTTTGATTTGGATGCAAGCCTGCAATCATATTATAGAGTTTCTCAATCTTTGAAAAATATATTCATTTATTGAGCCAGTATTGAAATACTTTCTCAATGTATAGGAATAGGAATTTTCGCGAATAGGAACTTTTGAAAGTTTGAGAAACTCTACTGCAGGTTTGCATTCAGGCTATTTCAAATATTTTCGACAAAGGTAAACAGCTGTACATTACTGGAGAATATAATTAATTATATTCGAAAACACAAAATTAAATAGTATATATGTTTAAACTGTTTTCATTATATTTGTGTCTTCCGTTCACCGTTGAAGTAAATCCCACGTGTTACGAAACACCCTGTATAAATGAATATTCGTGTTAATTTAAGTTTAAGCGCTTTAATTTTCCATTTTATTTGTTTATTTTTTATTTATTATTATTATAATTTCCGTAATTACCATTATCTTCGGACAGTTTACAAAAATAAATTTTCACGTCTTCCTCGTTTTCGTTCCGCATAATTACAAATATAAGTATGTAATGCAAAGTGCGAATTTATCATCTCGAGAGACGTCTTATTTTTTCGCGGAATATCTTCTTGTCTTTGCGATGGTACGAATGGGGGGGAGTGCGGTCTTGATTTATGTATAAAGAGCGAGTGGAGAGTTGCGGCGAAGAATCCGTCCGGAATGTTCCGGCATTTTGTGAAGGACGTATAGCTTTGTCGAATAAATGGATAGGTAGAAGATATATCAAGTTCGAACATCGATCCCGTTCGCCGACGATGATGAAATTCGTTACGGTTCAATTTCGACGTAGCGAGCGAGCGTGAGCGTTTACAAGCGGATACGCGGGCTCGCTTGTAATACAGCGCGATCACTGCGCAAACGAGGTCAAACCAGGTTATCAGAAATCTCTCCAAGTTTTGCCATGATACACGTAAACGCTTTATACTCTCTCCATTCTTCCTTTTTCGCGTCACCTTGCTCTTTTTTTAAGAAACTGTAAAATTGTTCCTGTTGCTATTTTTTTTTTTTTTTTCGGAATGACGTATGTAATGTATACTCTCCACGACAACGAGAAGACCGTTTATATTTGTAACCCTTTGAGGTATCGGCTTTTGAACTTTTGACGTTCGAACGCCGCGCGGCCGTCACAAAGCATCGATTTCGTCTCGAATCACTGCGTATAAATAGTGTTTTACAGCTGATCGTTGATTCTTGCAAGATCAATTTTTAGTTTAGTCCGCGTAGTGAAATCGTCGCGCTTTATCTGCATTAATTAAATGATAGTTTATCGGTTAAAAAAATTTGCAAAAAGATAGAAATATAAAATAACTTTTTGTTTTATTTCTTCTTATTCTTCTAAAATATTATATTTAAATCAAGTTAATATTTAAATCATAGTTAAATGTAACACATATACACTCTCTCTCTCTTCTTCTCATTATTTAAAAAATTGTATATGTTTAACGTGTCTTTCTCTCTGTATATAAGATGTAACAAAATTTCCCAGATAACAACACGTGTCTAAAAGTTGTCTCGAAGACAAGATGTCTTCAAGACGTCTTTAAAATAATTCAATATTCTCTGGGTCTATTTACAATATATTTAAGACAATATATATAAAAAAAATATTTTTTTTATGGAGTAATATGTTTATTAAGCACGGAAACAATTATAATAGTGGGAATAATTATTTATTTGTCATAATTTTATATATTATTTCACATTATCCTTTTGCACACATATATACATGGATATATAAAATATAACATATGTAGTATTTATCAATATTTGTTGCATTTAATAGAATGATAACCGCAGTAGATTCGCATATGTATGTTTACGATAAACGCGCCAATTAGTATGGGACATCCCGTGAACGTACAGCAAAACAATAATTACCGTCACCTCAATGCGTTATTTCGATAATTATGAATCTTTTAATAATACCAATACAATATCATTTTAATTCAATTCAACTCGGTCGAGAGAATGTATTGTAAATGTACTCTCCGCCATGTACATACACGTGTGTAAATGTTTCATTTGATTTAAATTAATTACTCGCGATTCGTTTTACCGCGCCCGCGGTGTCGATGAGCTAAATTTGATAACTCTTTTTTTTTTTGTTCTGCGTGTCCCGAACATCTGCTTCTAGCGCAGTTTATTGTCGAGATACGCTTCCTGTAACACACAATTGCGTATTATCAGATACAATTTAATGTACACCGTGCGTTGCACTTTAAAAAGTCATGTAACATATAGAAGTCTACAGCAAGAAGGGAGGAAAGAGAGCATTTTATGTACGCTGAAATAGCATACACAAGAAAGAGAAGGAGAGAAAGAAAAAGATTCGAGAAACGCGGGCATCCAAAAATTTTTAGAATTTTGACGTTTGAATTCACTATAATATTAACTTAATAGCACACGTAGCTGACGCTCTTTTACTAACTTATTAACTCATAATTTCAACCAGTCAACTTCAATTTCTGTCCATCGTAACTTTAGTGCAGCGGTGTTTTAAGCGGCGAGCTCATCGCTTCACTCGATGCACTATTCGCTTCATTCGATGTGAAGCTTCGATCCGCTGGAAATTCGTTCGCGGTCCGCGTTTATTACGCTCGACACACGAGCTCGATACACGTGGCGGTCGCGGCTTTTACAGTCGTGGTGTATCAATTCATTTGGTATGACCAGGCGTTGCATTTAATAGCCGGTTGCAGTTGCAGATAGCGCATCAGCTACAATCTTGAACGAGAGAGAGGGAGGGAAAAAGAATACGTAGGAGGGATGAATGCGTTTTACGGTAATTAATCGAGAAACATCACGCACGATGGTTTTGATTTTAGACAGGAAGGGGGACACGGAGGGTACGCGATCTAACTGGAACGAAACCCGATTCCCGCACGTTTGCCCGAGGTTTCAAACTGTTGCGTTCCGCACGTGCGCGCGATTCCGTCGGAAAACGCGAGGAATCCTCTGCGGTTGCCGAATACGTCGCTGATTCTGCTTTGAAGATATTCCGCATCGAAGACGATCTTACGATCCGTATATAATATGTCTGTTTCTATAAAATTGACCATTTAGCATTTAAAAAAAAAATATTTCTTAGATTCATTATTAATTTGTCCAAGATGCTTATTTTTTGACCGTAATATCAATTTGTATCTTACTTATAAATAAAATACGTTCTATATATTTTTACGACGCGATACACAGAGAAAATAATTTTTATTATATGAAAAATCGTGCTGGAGGAAAATTCTTTCGCATTTAAATTTGATACAATGCGTGACGTTTAAATCGCACACAAGTTTACGTTCGTCTTAAATCCGACAGCGTTTGACAAGCGTTTCCCGAAGCGAAAAGCTTTGGCCCATCATTCATCGCACGCCATTCATCCATCCATACATACCGACGTATCCCGATCCCCGTGTAGATACTCGCCCATCGGGGGTGTCGAGGGCGGTTACATCGGTGTTAGCCGCTTGTAGTGACATCCTCTT
>NW_021851188.1:788947-808947 GCF_003651465.1 Formica exsecta
TCTTTCCCTTTGCCTGCGCCGCGGACATATTTGCATTTTCAATTCGTTTGTCGTCTCGTCGACGTCGCGGTCCGTGCGCTTTGAACCTGCCCATTCTGGTCGGGAATTATTCCCTTCGCGATGTTTGCGACACGACCGTTTATCATCTCTTTTGGCGGAACAGCTTGTCTACATTTCGCTCCATTCCAGACTCCATCCCGATTTTTTATCCGCACTTTCTTCTTCTCGGTAAAATGAAAATTATTATTTTTTGCACACATGTGGATGTGGTAAATGTAATCTTTTTTCTTTTTTTTTATAAAGAGATATGCAGATGTACAGTTCAAATGATAATGATATTGAAATAATTTGTATCCCCGCGTATCTTGTGCGCGGAAATATTGTAGAATATCGAGTAGAATTTTATAAAAGTCCAGCTGGCTTTAGTAGGACCGTTTGCGAGTGTGTTATTAAATGCAGTCGCAGGTGTAAGAGGCGGTGAGCTGTAAAGGTTTAAGTCCCAAGTTTGGTGTGGCGCAATCAAAATGAGCTCGGTATTCGGTCGCCGAGTTGGCTCGCAATATCCAATAATCGATGTAATACCTTGTCGGGACGCGAAAACCGGAATTTCCCGCTGAAGCCTATTATACGGTCGAAAATACAGATAATGTAATTATACGGCTTTACCGGAAACGACGCCGGGGATTTCGACGCCGTAGGCTGAGAAAGACCGCCTCGTGCACAGAGTGCTCGCCTGTATCTAATACGTTAACAGGAAATAAAAACAAAAATTAGCATTCTACAAGGACTGACGATAATTCGTATCTCTCGTCGTTTTGATTTTTGTTGAAGTATCTTAAAATATGCTACTAAATATGTTAATAATTTATAAACTAGATTTTTTTGAATATGTGAGTTATATATTTTACGCCGCATCTTAGTTGATCATAAATCTTCTGAGATTAATTTTATTTAATATACACGAAGTATTTCACGCATCTTATATTTTTTTCTAACATTAATTAAAGTAAAATTTCTATGTGAGATAACATCATTAACCTTATTCATGTGGTATGGTCCGCATGAGTAAAAAAAATTATTCTGTCCTATTCTCGCGATAAACTGAAAGTGCGCATATTGTTCTTTGCGCGTTTAATTTCCGGCACACGATTTTTCATCGCGCGTTCGTCATTTTTAACGTCGCTAAAGAGAAAAGAAAACTGCGGCGCGACCAGAAAGTAAAAAAAAAAAGTTTTTACGGTCATTGTTCTACGGACTTGACTCGTTATGAGTTCTCATTAGCGTTGTCTCGAGAATCGTGCTATGAAAATACTCCGCCGAAGAAATCGATAATCCTTTTAATTGACAACTTTTTATTTGTGTGCAGGCACGTGTTTATAATTAATTTAATGATGATCAAGCGTTATTAAAAGGCAATGCTAGAAAGCTATTCTTCTCTTTAAATTAACGCGAATTGTTCAGTTAAATTAGAATGAGCAGACGCCTTCGTGAATATAAAAAGTTTAGACTAATTTATCTCAGTGGAATATAATAATATATGTATATTTCTTATTATATTATTCAGAGAAAAGGGAGAAAACTTTCATTGCATAATAAGTAGTAGCTCGAATTTTCGAATTTTCATATTTGCATAATATTGAATAACTAATATTAATGTAACAACTCATGCTATCTCAGGAATGTTTATATTATACACCATGAAGACGAAATCTTAATTTCTTAATTCCTTCTCTCGTCATTTCAATTATAATTTTTTTAATCGGGATAATTTTATCTACGCTATTTTTATAGAAGAAATTTATACACATTATTAACAATTTAGAGAGTAATTTAGGGGACGAGAATCTTCAAATTATCGAGGCGCGAATCGTTTGTGCGGCGGAAACGATGTGAATTCTTGATGCAAGGCGCGTTAAAAGGCGACAAAGCGTAAAAGGCTCCTCTTTGTCTCGCGTGCCCACTCCGCTTTGTGTGTATATAAAAGTGACACTTGCCAGCAACCATCTTCCAGGCAATTGTCTTGCCAACAACCGCGGTGGCTCTATCGAGCTGCAAGTGAGCTGCACACGTCGGCCTGCGTTTCGCGTCATTCCACAAAGCGCGAAGGGTTCTTTCTTCTTTAAATCGCACGACGACCTCACGATCTTTTTCTCATGCAGACTGTGTTCAAAGAGATAAAAAGAGAGGAAGGAATTCATTATGTTCTTTCTCTTTCTTTATCTGAAGAAAATTCCTGAGAGTTAGGTGAGAGGATAAGAAGCTAATAGAGATTATCTTAACTTATACATCTCTTACTCCAATTATATTTCAACGTTAATTAATAAAATAACGAAAAAACTCTAGATAGAATTATTTCAACTTGTTTTCTTATTTTTATTTAGTTTAATATTTGACGATGCTTTATGGAATTAATACTTTGCAGAACGAAATTTATGAGAAGATAAACGCGTCGAGTCAATTTGATTTTTTTTTTTTATCGTTTACTAGTTTCAATTTCGCCTGGCTGGACCGTAGCGTCAAATTTCCGGGCAGTGACTTCGATTTTCAGTAACGGTCGAATTGTAAGCGGCGTGAATATGAAAACCGTTCGGTATTGAATCCCTAAACCTTTTTGCTTTTCGCATTTTTCCGACTATCATTTCCTTCGACCCCTTTTCTCGAGCGAATTATTGCATGCGTGGTCACATTGCATTCGCATTCCGGGCACGACACACGCGTAAGCGGACACACAGAACACCGGAAGTAATAGCGGATCTGCGAGATGAAATGTTTTTCCATTAATATACCGTCGCGTTCGCGTTGCGGAAAATATTTGCCGGCCGAAAATTCGAGCTCATCATTTGGAGCGCAACTAATTGGCGAGCGTGGGCAGCGATATTAGAATTTCGATGCTTGCAAATTCGCCCTACTCTGTTGTGGATTTATTATACATCGTCGGAAAATCGGACATTGATGAAAGATCACTCGGACATACAATTTTCGATTCCCCGATATAGACTCTTGACCTCAATTTTAACAATAAATTAACGAATTTGAGTTAGCAGCTCTTATCGTTATTATCAATTCTAGTAGAGTCGTAGGCTTGGATTCCAAAATCGGAACAGAAACAGAAAGGTACGAGTATATTTAGATTGATTGTGACTTGCGAGATATTGAAATATCACAAACGTAAAATTTAAAATAAAAATTTACAATTAAACAAATTCAATCAGACGCATCCTTGTCTATTTATTCATGCGTATAAGATAAGTAGGCACGCCGGTGATAAGTAATCGGATGGACAGAGCGAATGTTTATTCGTTGCGTTCGTTATTTTCGATAGAATAACACGATCGCATCGATCCGCGCCGAGCGTAATTTACGGGCTGTCGAATCGGTATCGCACACGCGACGGTGGATATCGACTCTCGACTCGTGATAAGGGTATATATATTGGGTAGATATTAGCGGGCCGTGTACACATACGCAATTAGCGTGATATGCCGGTCGAGCCGCGCCAATATGCTTGTTAGTAATTATACGTCGAGCTGCGCGGACGATCCTGGGAGGCTTCTGGGCGCGTCACGCATAAATTTAACATCCCGGAGAGAGGCCGTACGCTCCCTTCGTAGGGAGGAGATGCGAATTAAAAACACAGAAAAAAAAGAGAGAGAAGGATCGAGCAGGAAACAACGATGCCGGTGGCCGGCAAATGAGTGACTCGAAGCGGTGTGGAATTTAATCCAATTATACCGCCAGTATTTGGATGGTCTTTTTTTTCCCCTCGTCGCGGATCGAGTTCCCGGATTAATTGTGCAATTTTCCTTTCTCTTTTTCTCTCTTCTTTATCTTTTTCTCATTCCCATGCACTTCGTTAAAATCGTTACTGTGGAATGTGCTTTTTACGAGAAGTTAGTTGGCGCTATTGTTTATTAGTCGGTTTAGCCTACGAGAGCGTTATTTGTTGTTTTCAATCTTGAAATAAATTGGCATTACTGTTCATGATATTACCGGTTGCTTACATAAATAGAGAAGGCAAATATAGATAAATTTATAGCCAAATAATTTATGTATATCTGGTAACATAAAAAAAACCTTTCTTATATAAAAGTTTTATATATTTGATAAAACTCTCATTAAAAGATATAAAGTTTCATCTTAAACGTGTACTTTTGTTCCCGAAACAAACTAGCAGTTAATTAGAAACGTTCTATCTCGTGTTAAGATTCATCCCTTTGCGTAACGTGCGCGGAACGAGCTTTAAAAGAGATTTTATCATTCTTTGAAATAAAAATCAGGCGTCACGAATTTTTCATAATTTACACGGAGAACATTACTTTCGTAAATTAAAAATAAAATAAAATTTGGCAAAAGATTCGCGAGCACGGAATAAAATAAACGAGTTTTTCACTTCCGTTCCGGTGATCAATCGCCCGTGCTCGACCAGAGGTTTTACACGATGGCCGATACAAGCGGATTTCCCCTCCGAGTCGATGGTTGCCAGGCTCCATTATCTCGTTCGTAAATCACTACGTAATGAGTCCAACTTTCCGCGAGCAAAGAAAAACAAGAGTTGCGACGATAGTCGGATTTTGCACGAGATGAGGGGATGGAAGGCACGCGAGCGCATATAATAATAGTCTTACCCAGTTGCGTCCTGCGACTGGAAGACTTCAAGGGAGGGTTGCAGCGAAAGATAAAGAGAGGAAAGAGAGGAAGAAAGAGATAAAAGGAGAGAACGGATGTCTCTGGGGGACGACGTTGATGACGACGACGACGATGACTACGAAGGGAAGGGTGAGTCGATAGAGATGGTGGCGAGCAAGCGCGTGGATTTTGGGTTGGCGGGAAAGAAAGAGGAGGAAAGGGGGATAAATATAGGCCAGTTAACTGGGTCACCCTGACTGAGGGCATTGCTTTTGCCGCACGACCACCCCCTTTTCCATCTGGTCACCCCCTCGTACCGCATTACAACCCCCCTTGATATCCCGATCCGATGCGTCGACGACGATGACGACGACGACGACGTCGACGTCTCTCTGCTTGCAGCTTCGACAGGCGATCACCGCTCTCTTATTTACATTATGTCACGTTGTACATCACCCTGCCTCGCCTCTCGTGGATGGGTTCCTTTCTTCCGTGCATAGTTAAGGGTTTCTCCTCTCTTCGATGCTTGCGCTTTGACTTTTCCCTTTTCACACCTGCCAATCCCTCCCCGAGGTCTTGTTTAACCCCTTTACAAGTTCTCCGTGCATTCCGAACGTATCTATCGGCGGCGATGATTATTCTTAAAAAGTGGATGATGGCTTGTCTTTAAAAATAGCGATTTGATTGCAATTCTTGTAATGGAAAAAACTGCGAAAATCAATTTGAAATTTTCGTTTTCTGAACGTACGTCGTGTTTCGAGAAACTCATATAATAATCCCCGAATGAAATGTATCTTTAACCGCGAGATTTTTCTTGATTTTTCTTAAGTTAGAGAGAGTATTACTTTTGACCCGTTTCTCAGAACTTTACGAAGCGTGATAGAAGGGGAGAGGGGAAGAAAAATGGAAGACGTGCGGAGGGACGTGCCCATTTTTGGAATTTCTCGAGAAAAGATGTTGAAGAAGCGCCTGGACTAATAAGAGCTATCTCGCCGTTTTTCACCTTGCACGCGCATTTCCCGTACACGACACGCTTCTTTTCAATGTTTGTTTCACACCGCGGAACAATTTTATACAGCAAGATGCGTCCCGCATTATAAGCGCGCGTTTGCAACAACGACTACATCGCCGAATTAAAACTTCACAACGGACTTTATTTGTATGCGCATACAAGCGATGATAAAACACGGACGAAAAAGATGCATTTATTTCGCGAAATATGTTAATAACGTAGCATTAAAGTTACATATTACTCTATAATTACGACGCGCATTGCGCGATTTTCCCGAGAAGTCAACGAAACTTCAGCTGTCATTTTTTTCTCCCCCTCTTTGTATGATTTTTCAACTTTTATTTAATCTTTTCGGACGCGATTAAGGCCGTTTAAACAGCTGTTTTAATTTTTAATCTCGCTTGAGAGCAACGGGTCGTTATCGATTAGACAAGACCACACGGTCCGCCGTCAGATTACGCGATAACGATTGGTCCTGACTGGGGTGGCCGGGGGAGGAGAGAACACTCGCTCGACCTTTCTTTTACTGGGGCGCTGGGATTTTCCCGCGTCGATTGCGTTGTCATTTCGTTACCCATTGTGTCGGAGGCCTTTCGCAGGGAATTCCTTTTTGTTCGAAAGTTCATCTTCCTTTGCTCTGCGACACTCGAAATCACGAATTTCGGCTTCCAATACTTTCGCAATTCATCTTTCGAATTTTTTAGAAATGTACACAAAGCACACAGAAATATAAAAATTCTAGAGATTTATTTGATGTCAAAAAATGTTGCATGTGATGATGAAATGTGTGATCACAATTTCAAATCGATGAAATTAAAATTCTTTAATGCGTGTATTAAATTAATTAAATGATAACATTTTTAAATATTCTTGTTGTTTAATTTGTTATTTCAAAGTTATTTAATTGTAATATAACACAATCTAATAGTTCGCGAATACATTTTAATGCACCTTACGATATGTTCGATAAACGTTGCGTTTCTCTTGCCAAATGCCAGTTTAAAAATAGATAAAATTAGATAAAAGAAAGAAATTTAACGATAATAGATTTACAGAAAATTAAGCGGTAATAGGCCAATATTTTTGTAATTATTATCAAACGATACTCGAGAAGAATGAAGAGGGAGAAATCAAACAACACGAAACGTACGTTGGACAAAGAAAAAGAGACCAGGATTAAATGGTGCGGGGGATGAGTGGGTTAAAGAGAGGAGGGAGAAGTATTGCATCTGGTTGGTTCGTACCAACGTGGGATAGTCGTCGAAGAGTAGAAAAGAGAATTGGGTCAGCCGGCTTGGAGGGCACTTCAGGTGTAGGTATCTATCTTCCTGCCTAGCGGGGCCACCTTGTCATATTCTTTCTCTCTCTCTCTCTCTCCTCCCCCTTTTCCGTTTATTCGAGAGAGGCTGCAGCGTCGAAGGTAAAACCTATGACAAACTATCGGCCGCATTAAAACGGAGAATGAAGGAGACGTATGTTCGATGCGGCAATCGCAGCCTCCATCCGCGCGAGAACCAATCATGTGGAAGATTTCAAGATATCTTTTGTGTTTGCCGTTTGGAAAGGAAAAAAATGAGAGGGGAGGAGAAGTACTATCTTACGCTCGATACATGAAAGATTGTTGTGATTATATGTAAATTTTCTTTAAAAGAGATTGTATCACAAAATGATGAGATTACTAGAATATACGATATTATTATTTTTATGCAATTTTTTGACACATGGCTATTGAATATTGAGACTATAAGTGTAATAATACATTTCAGAATATTGGAACTTTTATTATAATTTATATAATCGTTGAGTAACATCATTATCTCTCCGCTCTCGTGTCCTTTCGCGTATCCTTTATTGCGCCTTTGTGTATTTCCGCATCTACCATCCCGGTTATTCCTCCCGCTGTCCTACTAACTCTCCTGACCATCCTCGTCGCCACATCATGTCATTACCGACGAGTATCCTAGCGGTGAATATTCTAGCAGCGATATGACAGAAGGGTCGGAAATGAATATCCACTATATATCGCGAAAATATTTTTTGTATGACTATTGAGAAGGGGTCGACCGTTTCGACCAATCTGGAGATTCGTCTTCGATGGTCTCCTTTGTAAAAAAAAAAAAAAAAAAGAAAAAGAAAAAACATATCGGTCCTTTTTGATATGCAATCCTGATGAAAAAAATCTCCGCGCAAATTGGCGATTGTTTGCAGATTAAAAAGTACGGTGCATTTTTAATTTAAATTACAATAGATACCAAAAATTTGAATACTAAAGCATTTCAAAGGTATACCGTCAGAATTTTAATCTAATTAATTTATTCTAATTTAGTTGTGATAAAATGCTCGTGTTATTTATATTTCTCGCAACACGTAGAATATCTTTATGTTTATGGCGAGTCGAGGATTCGCGCTCATTATTCGCTACAGCCGAAGAACTGCATCTCGAACGCATTTTCAACGAATCATACATATATATGATACTCGATAAGTCCAATGTGTGCATCGTCTAGTTGAATATCTCTCAAGAATAGCCATCAATGTCCTTTGTTACGTCGACTGTTCGGGCGATGCTTTCGAGTTTTGAATTGATTTTTTTCGATCGAATCTCCAACAATACGCTCGCAAACGACACCGTTGCATAATTGGATCCGCGTTTCTCTCGCGAAATCTCATGGAAATATCCGTTTATGGACGAAAGATACATAACACTCGATTAGTAACACGATTTTAACGTAAATTTTTTAAGCATTTTTCGCTGCTTTTAGAAGCGCAAACCCTTGAATATCTCACTCTTGAACGCGTTTTAAGTGATATTTTCAACGAGATAAATTACGTATAATCCGGAAACGAAGTAAAGTAAAATATTTAAAAAGTTGGATATTAGAATTATTTATTATACTAGCTTTTAAGATGGTGCGCAAGACTCCCTCTCTCTCTCAATATATAAAGCTTTAAGCTTTGGTTATCGCAAATGTCATTATTTTGAAATGTGTTGTAAAGGATATTTGCGACGAAGAGAATTAAAATTCCATATCTAATCCAACGAGAAAGCGAAATAAAATATTTAAAACGTTAGATATATTTCTGGACATATTATTTATATAACTAGCTCTCAAAATGGTGCATGAGAGACGCTCCCTTGAGAAGGGTGGAGGGGATAAGGGGCACGAGCTTTAAGCCTTGTATATTAAGGTTATTTATAAATCTGAATCTGTGTGTATGTGTGTGACCCGGAACTTTGCTTACTACAATACAGCTGCGTTTCTGTCTCGGTAGAGTTTACAATGCGGAACGTTTTCCCAGCAGAGAGAAGCGACGTTCCAACAGCCTCTCGCGATGCTTTTGACATCTACTATCTTTTTTCCGAGCGCTACACTGCGAATTTAATAAACTCCCCTCGAGAAACGACGCAAAAGGGCCCGAGTCTACCGGGTGTTTCGAGAACGATATTTCTATCTCCGCGCATAATCTTCTCATTTATTTGCGCTTCCCGTAGTAGTGAAAAATTAATTGCGCCAATCGAGGTGCGCTATTAGGCTCGTTTATGCCGGGTAAAGGGTTCATCCGATGATTAATCGTTTACGGCTCGTTGAAAATCAAAAGATCCCGATAAACGGATGATTAAATTCGCGTCGACGACATATTTTATCGTGGATCAAGTTTTCTATGCCTGATAAGCAGAGTGATCCATTAGACACAGGATCTCTCTCTCTCTTTCTTTCTTTCTTTCTTTCTTTTTTTCTTTCTTTCTTTCTTTCTACAAATATATCCCTCGAACTGGAAAATATAAAGAAAGTCTTTAGAATTGGATAACTTTGCAAGGTGAGCGCGTATTATGCAAAGAGTTTCTTTTCCAAAGCTATTTTTTTGTCATTTTCAAAGCTAAAAGGCTATTAATTCAGATGCTTGTTCCTTACTCGATCAAACAATTACAATTATACATGGATTTAATTTTCGATTATGTGCATCCAATTCCAAATGTCTGTTTGTATCTTCGAATTCCCGGGGCAGTTCAATTACTTTACATTTAACGATGCGCGATGAGAAAAGATTACGTGGAGTTGGTATGTAATTATAGCACGCTTTCGAAAGGATGCACTAGAGCGACCGTCATGTTTTACAGACGGCTCCATGTAGGTCAGACACTGACCCGCTTTATTGCCTATTTCAACCTCACGGGTTGACCCCGGAGATTTCTTGATATTTGACAAGTAGTCTTCGAAAAGCCTGAGACGCTCGTAAACCGTCAGTCTGTCCCGCAAGAGACGGCTAATTTAGATAGACAGATAGATCGGCATCGATGTCTTGTCTCTCTTTCTTTCTCTCTCTTGTCTTTTGCCGTCGGCTTTTATTTTAAAAACAGATCTGACCTATATCCGTGTCATCTGATCGGGAACGACGCAATGGAATCATCTTTGCACTGATTTTTATTCAAGCAGTGCGATCGGAATGTCAAGTCTCGCCGCGATTGTATTTTCGATAAAGCTCGCGATTTTTATCTCGATAGTTATGTACTTAAAAAATATTCTTAAAAGTTTAAAAGTTCCACGATTATAATAGACAGTTATTCTGCGTATAATCTCTTTGTCAACTGATAATTTGTAAATAAAATTTTGCTTTGTACGCAAAAATGTATATAGGAATGACTACAAATTTAAAATCAACTCATATATGGCGTTCATTAATTACACAACATTCTATAATTATAACAAATCAAGAATACGAGAAATGTATTAATTGATATTTGAGTTATGTTATTGCCAGTTCGATAAAAATTTATATTTGATTGTAAAAATATTAAAGTATATTTATCAAATATTGTAATAAGAATAAATTTGGCTCAACTTTTGGCTTCTTTTTTTCTCGGAAGATTCCATTAATAACTGATTCAAAATACATCGCAAAACACTATAAAATTTACAGTTACAAAACTAGAAATTTTACTAATCAGGACACGACGATTTTGATTGCAGGAGGCGTATAGGAAATGGGTGTGCAGCTCCCTGGTGCCTTACTTTGCTCACGGGGGACCGATGGACGCGGAAACCCCGGGGGGCAGCCGGACCGGCACCAGACTAAGGCCCTGCCGATCCTTCTGCCAGTCCGTGGAGCAACGTTGCCCCTACTTACTTCCGGGCGATCGTGCCCCCGCGTACCCCACGCAATACGCCGGCGAACCCACCTTTCTTTGCGGAGGTAAAAAAAGAAGGGAAAAGATAGAAAGCTAATTGAAAAGAAAAGAACACAATCGTCGTTGCGAAGTTATCGTGTTTGATTCAGTTCAGTTGTTCTCTCTCTTTTGACGAATCTTGAAGAAAGGGTAAAACTATTCGTTGGCACCCTACTTGCTTCGCACATATTTGCGAAGTGATGCGAGATGCACGTATCGATATCCGCCATGCCGAATCAGTTCTGTTCTTTTGTTTGCGCGACTACATTCATTTTACTTAATTAAGGGATATAAATTTGCATGATGATGCAGAAGCACATAAACAACCGTCGCGCGCGGTGAAAGCTCCGCGAAACAATGCGAGGCTCGATGAATTTATGTTTGCAGCCGTTTAAATTGTTATTGTCACACACCATAATGTGACCAATGATATATCAGGCTTGCGTAATTTCCCATAAATAACATAACGGGTAATATATGCATTTTTTCCATTTTTTTTTT
The DNA here is from genome assembly GCF_003651465.1 of Formica exsecta. NCBI lineage: Eukaryota > Metazoa > Arthropoda > Insecta > Hymenoptera > Formicidae > Formica > Formica exsecta. The sequence continues at coordinate 800,254 of NW_021851188.1, forward strand.
TTTCATTCTTTCGCGTCTGCGTCTCTGTCTGACATTTCTGTCTTTTTCTACTAGCATGATGCGCTTCACTGTCAACCTCGTTGATTCGATAATCTCGACTCTTTACCCGGATTAAAAATATGATAAATAAAGAAAGATATTTAAAATATAGTTTTTTTACAAATTAATATAATTAACGATATTACTCATGTAAATATGACAATTATTAATTATCGTTGAAGAAGAAAAAAACGCGTGTAATGCAACGATTTACGAATATGTTTTTCTTTCTGCGAGAGAAATTGACCGTGTAATTTTATACGATGTCGGGAGAATTTCCCCTCAGTTTATATCGTCGTATGGAGCGTAAAGGGTTGATATTACCGAGCGCATGGGCGAATGTCCGAACCGTCGAATATCTCGCCATTATCCTCTCTTTTTTTTTTCTCGTCGCGCGGGGATCGTAAACGGCAGAGGAGTGCCGCGTCACTTTTGGGTATAAACCGCGTTAAATGGGACGCGTGTCGCGCGGTTATTGGAAGACCGGACGCTTTATCGAGCATTCCTTTTGTCCCTTTACACGGCTCGCCCACCGGTACCCCAAGATCGTCCGATATAATCCCGACTCGAATGCAATTCAACTCTTCACTACTCGCTGTCGCATTTCCGTAATGAAATCTCGGAAAAATGTTTCTTCCTCTCGTCATTTATACCATCTCTTTGCAACTCGACGGATTTAGAACGCGGTATTTAAGATGGTATAAATGCCTAGCTGCGAGAGAAGTAATTATAAATATGAAAAAGTGTACACTTTAAAAGAAAAAGGGAGATGAGAAAGTACGCAAAATGAAATAGAATAGAGAATAAAGTTTAGTCGATTGAATATTTTTTTATTAAATACTTGCAATGTTGGTCATATAGTGGATCTAATTTACAAATATAATAGATTAGTAATTTGGTGATATTTTTAATGATTAATAGTTTATTTTAATGGTTTATTTTTGTAAGGATTGTATTCCAATTGAATGTTAATGAGAACTGTTCTTGAAAATATTGCTCTCGAATTAATTGATGTTGAATTTGTCTCTACAGAAAATCTAATGAATCGAATTAGCAATTACGTACTGACTAATTTGTCTTTAATCAACTAGACTCGGATTCCCTTATGTGACAAGACTGCTGCGTTGGAAGTAATCGAATGCACCGACATATAGAGAAACCGTTGAACTTTACGGAAGTGCAACTTTTTTATGCGAAAGAATTTACGATCTTTTGATTTTACGATGCATTCCGTAAACCCTCTTCCCTTGAAAGAAAATATCGAGAAATGAATACAACTCGCCAAGCTTTGTGCGTTTTCTCCGAAATACGCGCTGCTCTCTATCTTTCCTTTTTCCGACGAATTTTTTCCGGTCGATGGAAAAGCGACGATCGTCCGCGTTCGATTGTCCGTGCATGAGATCGTTGGAAAACGCAATGATTTCAGACCCGAACATCCCCGAGACCGGCGAGCAGGCCGCGAGGGCGTTGCACAACAGCAATGACAACGAGTGCTGTTTCCACGTGTGCGCCGAGGACGCACCAATATCGGGTATCTGCGCCAATTGTGAAGAACCGTGGAAGAATGGCAGATACGACCCCTCGACGGCTCCCCAGTGCGACACTGCCGCCCCTCAGTCTGGTCCTACCGGTAAGTTTGACAGGTCTCGTCTTGACGATTAAAATTAACGTTTAATAAAAAATTTGACAGAATAAAGGATTTTGAAAGAGTAAAATTTTCGTTTTGAAAAAAATAAAATTTGAGATGCTTTACAACATTTTTATTTTATTTATACAAACCGTGGAAATATTTAAATTCACGAATATATTTTTCATTAAAAGCTCGCGAGAATAAAATCTTTCCTTTTTGGATAATACATTTTGAACGCTGTTGTAAACTTGATATTCGAAAAGATTGGAGAACGCGAGTTTTTCTTCTATTCAGGATTGATCCTCGGATTGATCCTGTCGTCTTAATTGGCGATCGACATCTTTCTGGCCGCAGATCAGCAGTATCCGGGCTCGCAGGCGGGCCAACCGGAAGCGGTCACGGACCGCGAGCCCGCCGACGACGGCCAGGAAACAAGCACCGCATCTTCCTCGTCCAGCACCCCGGCATCTTCGTCGACCACCACCACCGACAAACAGGGCACGTTGTTTTGCGGCAGCGGCCGCATCGGCTCGATACCAAGCGCGTCCTCGCCCGGTCGATCAAGCCCGTCGATCGTCCTCCAGCTCTTCTGGCTCTGCTCGGTCCTAATTTCCCTCCCTGCGAACGCGCTGCAATACAATCTCGCGTCCTCCTGGAGCCCCTTCGGCTTTTTTCGGTTGATCGGTTCCGGCCTGCCGGGCGCGTTCGTCTTGAGAAGGACCTTCAACGATCTTCGCGCTTCCGCTTTCGATCCACGCTCGGCCGGGATCTACCGACACGCCGTCGTGCGGTGTCTCCTGTTCATCCTCTGGATGCCCAGACGGGCGGTGACGAAATGCCGTCGTCGCGGATGGTGGTGGTGGAGGTCCTGGAGGAGGTCCAGCAGCCGGCACTTTCGCTGGAAACTTCCACGTCGCGCCAGCGGCGTCGCATCCTGGCGATCGATCCTGCGCGACGCGTCGACCTCGTCGATCCTCGTGCTGTTCCTCAAGTTCGCGGAGAAGTGTCGGTGTCGCGATTGGTGGTGGTTGTGGCGCCGGTGGCGGAAGTGCGGGTCGACGGATGGACAGGACGCGGGACTCGTCCGGAGAAAACGTTCTACGACCGTTCACGGGACGCGTCGTCGAGGACACCGGCGAGGCAGGGGTCTCAGCGGAATTTTCGAGACGGACGTCGCGAGTTTGGCCAAAGCGACGTCCAGGAAGGACCCGCCATAGAGAGGCGAAGTTCGCTTTCCTGGATACGCAGGATCGTACGGGTTTTTTTCTATTTTCGGTATCTCCGTGAGAGGTCCTCCCTCGCGGAGTACCAGTACTCGAGAAGTACACAGGATCGATCGAAGCGAGATTCGATCGAGGACAGACCGATGATAAACGGAACGTCGCGTCGAGCACAACGCAAGAAGACACGAAGGATTAGAGGATGTTCTCTAAGGATGTTGCACGGGTAGAAAGAACACCAACACCACGAGGAGCAGAGCGAGAGAGGGTAGCAAAGGCGAAAAAAGGAGGATCAAGCGGAGGAGCGCGGGACGGTCACGTGGACAATTCAATTCCGCAGATTGGAGCAAAAGGGAGAGAAAAGGGAGAACAACAAAGAACAACAACAACATCAACCACAAAAACAACAAGAACAACCGAGAACGAAGGAAACGTAACGTCTAGCGCTAATAATAATGATAATAATACAATAATAATGAATAAAACAAAATAAAATAATAAATAATGAATAATAATAGTTAATAATAATGATAATGATGAAATAATATAATGAAGATTAAATAATGAAGTATAAACGATATAAATATATAAATATATTATATATAAAGAGAAAAACGATTGAAAAGAGTAACGTTAAAGTAAACGATAGAATAATAACGATACGATTATTATTACACATTAAATTACGTTACACACAGAGAGAAAGAATGAGAATGAGCGTGAGAATGAGAGAAAGAGAGATAGAGAGAGAGAGAGAGAGAGAGAGAGAGAGAGAGAGAGAGAGAGAGAGAGAGAGAGAGAGAGAGAGTGAGTGAGAGAAAGAGGGAGAACAAGAGAGAGAGAGAGAGAGAGAGAGAGAGAGAGAGAGAGAGGGTGAAAAAAAGAGAAGAGAGAAAAGATGTAAAAGTCGACAAAGATAGACACACAGGTACACAAAATAACACATACATATACAGAGGAGCATAAGTCGTTAAATTTTAACGAGGTAGCATTAAAAAGAAAAAAAAAACCGTAGATAGATAGTTTCTTCGCGGCGAAAGAACGGTCAAGGGAGGTCTCTTGAACGCGCTAAGTAGGAGGCTGACGTATTCTTGTATAGTCGGTGTAAAGAGCCTGCTGGAGGGAGGGGAAGTAAAAACGCGTGGCACGGGATGATAAATAAGCACGGCGTTATCGAGATATAATATGTGTTCGTTTAGACATTACCGTAAATAATAACCGTAAATATAAAACATAGAGAACTGTAATGAGAAAGAGAGCTGAGAGTCGAATTGGAGAGGGTGCGTGTATGCGTGTGTGCGAGTGACAGGAGGAGAAAGAGAGAAAGAGAGAGAATGATGAAAGAAAAAACGTGAGGATGAGAACGTGTTGGACGACGCGCGCTCCACGAGAGTCACGTGGGTGATTTACCGAGATGGAAACCGAGATCCGGGGAGGGAGGAAGAATTTTTAGAGTCGAGTTTTTTTTCCCTTCGTCGCGTGTCGCGAAAACGCGAGATTCCGAGGAAACTCTTTGGCTCTCGTTCCGCATTTCGATCGGACGCGACGCGTTGCGTTCGATTATCGAGATCGGCCATGTGGAAGGCAAGTGTCGTGGACGGTTGCGTGGTGGTCGGTCGCGTTGAAATCACGCTGCTGATTTCGCTTCGAGCGGTGAAGATGTCTTCGATTCTTTCTAGGCTTGCCATGATTCTTAAACGTCATCCTGTCTCGGTTTTTCCCTTCGAATTTTACGCGACAAGTTCATTAAGTTTCGAGTTCGTATCGATCCGCGCTTTCTCCCTTTACCTGTTACACTCCTGTTCTCCATTTCATTCTTTTCGTTTTCCCGTTATTGGTTTTCTTTGATTTTTGTATCCTTTTTTTTTTTTTTTTTTTTTTTTTTTTTTTTTTTTTTTTTTTTTTTTTTTTTTTTTTTTTTTTTTTTTTTTTTTTTTTTTTTTTTTTTTTTTTTTTTTTTTTTTTTTTTTTTTTTTTTTTTTTTTTTTTTTTTTTTTTTTTTTTTTTTTTTTTTTTTTTTTTTTTTTTTTTTTTTTTTTTTTTTTTTTTTTTTTTTTTTTTTTTTTTTTTTTTTTTTTTTTTTTTTTTTTTTTTTTTTTTTTTTTTTTTTTTTTTTTTTTTTTTTTTTTTTTTTTTTTTTTTTTTTTTTTTTTTTTTTTTTTTTTTTTTTTTTTTTTTTTTTTTTTTTTTTTTTTTTTTTTTTTTTTTTTTTTTTTTTTTTTTTTTTTTTTTTTTTTTTTTTTTTTTTTTTTTTTTTTTTTTTTTTTTTTTTTTTTTTTTTTTTTTTTTTTTTTTTTTTTTTTTTTTTTTTTTTTTTTTTTTTTTTTTTTTTTTTTTTTTTTTTTTTTTTTTTTTTTTTTTTTTTTTTTTTTTTTTTTTTTTTTTTTTTTTTTTTTTTTTTTTTTTTTAATAGGAGAAATCTTTTTGTGGAAGATTGCGCGCGCTTTTATTCGTAGCTTCGGAGATCTTTTGGAATGGAATATCTTGTGCAGATAAGATCGAAGTCGATTGCGAGTCGATTTTGGGGTAGAGACAATAAGAATTTTAATTACATTAGTGGAAATTCTAAATAAATGCGAAATGAAAGTCAGAAGTGCGAAGGTTTAGCTACTTTTTAGCAATACGAAAGAATAAAATCCTACGAATCTCCATCAAACGGAAGATGTGAACAAAGAAGCGCGGGAAATAAAAGTACGTGGCGTTAAAGCTATGTAAACAGAGAAAAAAGGCATCGCAGAGATACGACAGATGAATTGACAAAAGAACGCGAACGACGCGCGAATAACGGCAGGGTATATTAACCAAAGGAAATTTGAATCTCAAGGGGAGCGGATCTCGTTCTCTCTGTTTGTGTAATAAAAGACTTGGTATAACCGAATTTTCCGAAAACAGGAAAAAGAAAACAGCGCACGCACGCACATACACACACATACATATACATATTCGTGCGCGCGTCCACTATCTTCGATGAAAAATAAAAAGCGGGACAAGAGAGAATGTCCTCGATCACGTAAAATAAACCGCTGAGCAAGAAGAAGGTGTTTTTGATCACGTGAAATAAGAAGCAGAACAAAGTCTTCGATCACGTCAAGTTAAACGCAGAAGCAGAAGAGGACGAAGAGGGATGAAGACAGCAGGAAGTATTTATAGGAGGAAGAGAAGATCACACGATACGCACAAATTCGCCCACCGCCTAAAGAAATCGTGCTGTTACTTGTTTGTGTTGTTTCTCATTGTTGAACCGAGTGATGCCACGCGAGGGCGGAACACTGACAGAAAAGAAAAAAAAAAAGACAGCCTCTTATAAGAAATGTATCTATATATAATATCTATCTGCCATCACACACACACACACACATACACGGAAAAAAACCGGGGTGCGGCGGTTCGATTTAGCGGCTTGTCGTCGCCCCGATCTCTTAGAAAGACACGTGCACATTCAAACATACATCTACACGAACACGAATAGACTGTTCACGCGCAAGTCGTTCCCGTTAGTGCGATTGCATTGCGCGAAAGACGACGGTGAAGGAAATCGTATCTTGCGCGAAATCGTACACCTGTTCCAGTCGGTGCGACCAGGTGATTCGACTCGAGAAATAACGTCGCGACGCCGACGCCTCTTTCTAGTATGACGAGAGGGAGGTAACCACCTCGGCTCGCTTCTTTCTCTCTTTTTCTCTCTGTCGGATTTTTCACCGTATTTCCTCTCTCTCTCTCTCTCTTTTTTGATCGTAATTTTGTGGAGATCAGTGAAAATTGGTCGAGTTTCTTTTAGTTTCACACTGAAAAATGTGTGATCTAATATGCATTAAAAATATGCTTACGTAAATATATATGCTACATTTGTATAATTATAAATAAATTATATTAGGTGTAGCGCTATAAAATTGTTACTAGAGTTAATATACACATACACACATCACACGTTTAATATTTAATATATTTATCTACCAACTGTAGCATATTTTATCAGACTTGTCATGTCATGTCTGTTATTTTCTTAAGAATTTCATTCTGAAGTCAAAATTGAAAAGCTTCTCGTTGCGATTGTTGTTTAATACCTCCCAGGTTGGGAAGTTGAACGAAAAGTTTAACTTTGAGATGAACGAACGGACGTTTCGCAATCTCGCGTTAATAATTAATACCGAGGAAATTGTTCGACGCGGATGTAAACGCGGCCTAATTACGCCGAAGGGGGCGAAGCTCCGGAGAGCATAATTTTGCAATCAAGTTCAATCGATGCGAAAGGAACGCGGGGTCGAGGGGTGGACGGGAAAGAAAAACGGGCGCCTCCGTGCTGAGTCAGAAGTGCGCGAGTCGCGCTTTGATTAATCGTCGCCGAATCCGTTTATAATCTGTTACGCCGCGTCGCGGAGAGACGTCCATTGTCGGTCCAAAACAACCCGCTCGCGCGGCGAATCTTAATTTGGCGAATAATTCGACGAGAGACATTGGAAGAGTCCAACTAACAAGAAAATCGAATCCTTAGCCCTAAACTTGGCAATTGCGAGATGCATCTCCCTTGTTTACTCTACTCGAGCAGTTTCTAAGTTTTGGAATTATTTTCTCGGAACTCTCGAAATCTTCTTGGCATGCCTCTTATAATTTCTTTATACTTCTATATACTCTTGTGCGTGTAATATATATATATTATAGTATAATTTTAATATAATTATATTATATTTATAATATTTTCTCTTACGATATACAGTATGCAAAACTACTTCTTTTTTTCCAAATTTAAGATAAATTAAAGCGGTTATTCAAACTCCTCCGACATTTGTATCAGATATAGATAAATTTTTAATTTCTATTATCTCAAAAAACATGAAAGAAAATTAAATGACGATTTGGAAATTCCGGGAACGCAGCTGCGGTGTTAGTATGTGTTTTATGCGCATCTATATTCATATCGATGTAAGTGCATCACGCGAGCGCGGGGGAGGAGAAATTGTGGCAGGGTGAGTTACGATCGTCCATCTCGATCGACCGTTTGCTATTTACTCGGTCTAGCGGGAATGCTAAAGTGTTCTCGCTAGAATCGTCGAGAAATAGTGAATAGATAACGCGCGTTGTGTAGGAGAAAATACGTGGCGCGAATATAATTGGAGAATAAATGGATGCCTTGCGTAAATAAAGTGTAGAAAAATGTTTGCGGCATAAATTGACGAATATAATTCAGTTGTATGTGTCAAGCTTAGAATTTTCTTCGATAAAGTCCCCTTGTTTCAAAGAAACATACTTTATAGTAGAAATTGAAAAGTAAAAGAACACTCTTTAATCGTGACAGAAATTTCTCGAGTTAAGAAGCGCATTTCGTCTAATCGATTACAATGTCTGACATCTGCGTGATAAGAACCGGGAAGGAAAACGGGAGGAAAAAGCGACAATACACGAGAGGGTAAATAGCAAACAGAGGAAGGGCAGAGTCATCACTGCAGAAATATAGAAGGAAGAAGAGAGCGGTGGAGGTAGGGGAGTAGACAGAAAGAGAAAAGAGAGAACGATCGTCGTCATCATTGTAATTGCAGGGAATCGTGCAAAAGAATAGGGTGTGTTCATTGCACATCACAAAGCAAAAAGAGAAAGAGAGAGAAAAAGAGAAGAGAGAACGAGAAAAAAGAGAGAGACGTTTGGCTTCGCGCGTGTGTTAACTGTATTGTTAAACATTGTCTAATATATGATTGTTACCAATTTACACTTATAAGATAGGAACATGGACATTACAGAGGTTTAATCATAGAGCATCGCCATCGAGAAAAAAAAGAAAAAGAGGATATATAAATAATATAAATACAAGAA
>NW_021851188.1:811506-825961 GCF_003651465.1 Formica exsecta
AGAGTGTATTATGTGAGAGGCAAAGATGGTGGGGTTCTCGAAGATCGAGTCAGGGGACGAGCCCCCGATCGATACGGCGACGCGTGGGCGGGAGAAGATTGTGCATAAGCGGATCGATGCTAATTAGTTTATTAATTATTTACTTGCGCGCGCGCGCGCGCGTGCGAAGCTTGCCGATGGCGCCAGATTAATCATCGGTCTTGCCGTCGCGGAAATTCGCCGGGATTCCCTCTTATCGGTCCATTCGCGTGTGTAACGCAATCATTTACTTTGTCATACTATTGATACGCTAAACATTATTGATCGCACGATTCGTCCCAAAAATTTATTAGACGTTTAATCGACTTTAATCCGCGAGCGAATCGCGATGCAGGATTGAAAGAAACACGGGACACATCGATATCTGTTTCTATGACAATTGCAAACTTATTAGAGCAAAAAGGCAATCTACCGTAATGTTTCTTCTCGAAACCCTCTCACACGAGAGATGTTATGGAATTTGCGGAATTTATTCCGCTTCAAAGCACGACGTAAGACATATTCGTGGAAAAATAATTGTGAAAAATATAATCCTGTACACATCGCGAGAGACAGGGTATTACATGGAATGCAATTTTATGTAAAAACGAATAAATTCTTGAAACGCGAGTTTATCTCGCACTGTTAACTTAAATGACGAGCATTAATACCTCGCTTGTATTTCACAGATATCGATATGTCCTCAGATGATTTCGGTGCCATTGCGAGCGACGCTTTTATCCACGAGAGATTAATGAGTTTTTGATTTTCATCCTCGTTTGCTACAACCAGCATGGCAATATGCTCTCTTTATTATCGCTTCCTTTCGATTACCTCGGTCGATTTTCTCTTCACGTCGTCGCGTCTAGAAGAAACTATCCGCGGATCGTTCACTTCTCTTGCGGAGTTCACCTCTAAGAAATGATAAGCAATGTTTTTGGACCAGTCGATTAAAAAAAAAAGAAAAAAAAAAGAAAAAAGTTAGATAAAAATATATCTGTGGGAGCGGAAGTAGCGCGATATATGCAAGTATGTAGCTACGGTTTTCCGCGCGCGGTGAAAAATTCGCGACGAAGGAAAATCGAGATAGAGAAGAAGAAGGAGCGCAAGGGTGTAAGGAAAGAGATCGGGAGAGGTAGAAGAACGAACGCAGACAATGGAGGTGTGAGAAACTCGTTTCGCAGTCTTCTGCGTCGTTGGTTATGCGACAAGGAACGCGCCGACTATATTTACAGAATGCAGATTAAAGTCTCGTCTCATGACATGCAACCGGACGTTCGCGCTCTCATACTTGTACACTTCGAGGGTATATGAAAGATACATAAAATAAAATACGTCGGGCTCCCCGTCGATATTTCTTTGAGAAATATCTGATCGTATTGCGGATAACGGAATTCTCATTATCTTATAGCGTATAAATGAATGATACGGGATATATACATGAAAAAAAAAAAAAAAAAAAAAAAAAAATTAAATGAATACAGAAATGTAACAAGTCGTTTCTTTAAACGACAACGCAGAAATTTTGGATAGACAATTCGTCAAGTATTTGTACTCTCGCATTGCGATTCTCCAACGTATTTTGCAATTAAAAAGCCGATATTAATTTTGAGTTCGGTTTTATTTAATTATAAACATTTTTATTTACGAGATTTTTTTTTTATTTACACCACGCGAAATGGAAAATACCACAATGTGAGGCAACCACTCAACAAACTCCGGGCTCGAATCTATTTGTATTCCGATTCTCGCGCCGTGCTAACAATTAATATCCCTCCATTGTTCTCTCGCGAGCCTCTTTTCATCGGATACATCCTAATGCGCGCGATTCGTACAACTCGGCTCTTGAAATTTTAATTACGTCCAGCTATTATTCCGGCAATCCGCCGCCACGATAAAAACGTCAAAATATCGCGTATAAACCGTCTTTTCTCTCTCTTAGCCTCTTCTCGTTTACATTGCCTTGCCTGAACGTCGGTTTGACTCTTTACGACGACGGCTTACGACGACGATACGAGAGTGCGAGTCTTTATGGCGAGTCTTTATCTTATGGTACCGTCCGCGAATAGCACTAACTTACAAATATACGGTTTTTATGTAAGAGGGATCAAGCGCGGGTTTAAATTGTCTCGAGCCAAAGACGTTTCGAGAAATGAAATATGAATATAACGAGAAGCGAACACGCTGTATATTCATAACAAGCAGGCAGCGAAATTAATATGAACATAAATATTGTCGCGTTGCATAGTAAATATTAACGTGAAATATTGTCACATTTTTTTCTAGATAGAAAGAGAGAAAGAGAGAGAGAGAGAGAAAAAAAAGAGCTTTAAAAGCATATTTCTCGATTTTATCGGAGAAATGCTCGGTTATATAAAATCCGCCGAAATTATTTATATATATATTTTTTTTTTCCTAATTGACCTGCATAATAAAAATTCAACATTACGCTGAAATAAAAGCAAAGTATCCATTATCCACAAACTTTTTCAAACCACTCGGGTTCGCGAAGAAATTGCCGTGGGCGCGACGTTAAGGTTTCTCGATGATTCTCCCTGAGTGTGTTTGGGAGTTCTTTCTAAAAATTAACTTTTTTCATTATCTTTTTTTCTTATCCTCTTTAATTGTCACGTACCGATGATGACGGCGGTGACGAAGACACAACCGTGAAGAGCCGTGCCCGTTCGCGCATGACGTTTATAAAAGAGAATTAACGAATCCCGAGATCCGAGATACGCGTATAATCTTTTGTTTTCTCTCTCTTTTGTTCTCTTTGCTTTTCTGTCTACTGTCTTTTTTCTGTCTATTCTATCAATTTTTTTTGTTGTCTCCCTCGCTCTCTTAACTCGATACATGCAGTTAATTTTTTCTTATATTTATAATGCGCTTTTTTTCGTAATATTTCTGATTAATTTTATCTTGTCGTTTACTTTTATTTGCCTTAGTGAATTTTTTGCAGAATATAAAAAGAATTCTTTCTGTCTTTCTTTCATTGTTATTTATTGTTTAGATTTTTATATTCATTTTTTTGCGTTTCAAATGATATAAATCTAATTTTTCTAGGACAGAAAATGAATTATTATTTTACTCGCTTTTTTTCTCGATGTTCACAATGCTCTTAATTTTTTAATTTCTCAGAGGATTTTTTAAATTCCCAGTTCTCGGTGTATCCCGCATGAACATGCGTCGAAAAACGCAGAAATGATCATAATCTCGTGCGTATCGCGTGTTCGCGGTTTTAAAAAGCATTGCTCTCATTAAGGCGTGTCGTTATCACGGGAATTTTTCGATAAAAGATTGTCGGGACATTTCATTGTTCTGTGCCATAAAGTAGAACACGGTGATATGAGATCAGACGGGCGCGAGGGAATACTCGGATCTTTATATACACAGTGTGCATATTTGCTAATAGGCGCGTCTCGCGCGAACTGGCCAATATTTCTCGTTGATATTTCCGACTCGATTTCTCCTTGATTAAAATGTCAAGATATCAAGAATCGAGAGCCGCGTGTCTCAGCTGCGCCTTGAATTATTCTGATATCGATACTGTTGCATTATTCTCGCGCTCGGCAGAACTTATTTCTTATTTCTCGCCCGTAAAGACACTCGGTCTCCTTCGCGTGCAATCCGTTCGCATCCGCATTCCTTTTACTTTGAGATTTCCGTGATCGCCGAGAACGTCCACGTGTTATTGCATCTCGATTGTGTTCGCTCCCGGCGATTAGCTGTTGAAGCCGTTGACTCTGTAAAAAATCGCGTCCTCGCTTCTTTATCATCGAGTGTCGTCGAATGTATCGTAAACACGATCGATTCCAGCTCCATGCTCGAACATAAAACTCGCGTCGGGACGATCGCGCTATTTGTTCCGAGTGAATTCAAACGGCGCGATGCTAGAACTGCAGATTTTATCGACCAACGGCGTGAAACTTTAATGAATTGCCGGATCGATAGAGACCAAAATAGTCGTGTGTCGAAGACGGGTAAGAGGAAGCGCGCAAATAAAGGTAGACGGTTTTAATAAAGGAATTGTGACGAAAGATAAAAGAGTAGTAATGACGCGAGAGAAAGACACCGCGTTGTTAGATAATATCTCGGCAACATTCGGTTAACGCCGATCAAAATACGGCGAATAGAAACGAATAATGTATCTTCGACGGAAACTACTACATATGAGCGCGATAATGGAGAGTAATGGAAGAAAATGCGAGACGATCCTCGTTTTAGAGGACCAGAGGCACGAGGAAATTGGAGTCGGAGGCGCGAGGGAACGAAGGGAAGATACATTTTTCGGCGCCCGGGGGTTAAACGTCCTCGACATCTCCCGGAGACCGAACCTGAAAACTCCTCGCCCGTCGAAGTCTACCATTTTTTTACCATCACCCTTCCTCCCCTCCGGCACCCTCGCATTTTCCCCCCTCGCACCTCCGTGCGAACCTCGAAAACACCCCCCTGGCACCAGTCGAGTCGCCGAGTCTCAGATTACTCTCCTTCATTCGCGTGGCAGCCTGCTTCGGGTTTGCGGGGGTGCGTTTTACGACGCGTCACGTGCGAAACAAGCGAGCGAGCGAACCCTCTCGACGCGAATCATTCGCCGGGCGTTAAAATAATAACGGCAATAAATCCCGGCTGGAAAGGAAGATTGTACGGAAGGGAAGGACGTATCGCGAGCAACGTGACGGGAGGGTGAAAAGGTAGCCGAGAGACGGCGAAGGCGAAGGCGGTGGCGGCTTAAGGGTGGCGGAGAGGATGCGGAGAAGTGGCAGTGGCGGCGACTGCGGAGAGAAGCGGGCTCGGCGAGGGTGAAAGAGTGGTGGAAGGTGGGTCGGAGGAACCAGGGTCGGGGAACCGGTCGGGTTTCGGTCGTGACGGGCTCCCTCTCTCGGGGGGTGCGAGAACGAGAGAGAGAGAGAGAGAGAGAGAGAGAGAGAGAGAGGGTTAGGGAGTACGTATTGATCTCACACACACACACACACTCAAGTCATCCGATACACAGCGTCCGCATAAAACAGGCCACCGACGCCGACGTCGTCCTCGACGACGCCGACGTCCACGTCTTTGTGACCCTCATTTTTGGCGGTTCCTACGAAACCGATTTCGAACAAGGATGAGATGGCGAACAGAGCTACGGGAGAGACTGAGAAAGGCGAAGATACGGGAAGAGGGGGCAAAGTTTTTATCTCCCAATTGGTCAGCAGCGGACCTCTTGAATCAATAAATTTGATTTAATTCTTAACTGCTCTTAACTGCTTATACGCTGACGATCCTGCAAGCGTCTCTTCTTCGCCTTTCTTTTGCGCTCGTTCTTCCTCTAATAAATTTTTTCATCGGTATATTGCGAGAAAATTCGTATTTTTCTATAAGCGCTCGAGAAGTTCGTAGAGATCCCTGTATCATTCAGGATGATTTTTTTTAACAACGTTACAATTAGATTGTAATGGACTGGTATTACCAATTAAGGGTTAAATTTGAAATCTGAAATAATCAGAGAGTATCGAGTGATCACAAATTAATAATCATTATCCGCGCCAGAAGAGAATTTTAATCAATGTACGTATCAATATCTTTTGTGCCTCGTTAAATTAATCGACAGACTAATAGGTTTATTTGATTCCCATTAAATCGCACTTTAAGCTGCTAAAAATTATTATACTAATCAGACGACTCTCAGCATCAATTTAGATAATTTTTTTGTAAACCTAATTTCACTCACCGTGTCACCTGTTTTCTTCATTTTAACTACAGCATCTTTGCTTTCGTAACTTCGTTATTCGCGATATTACCGCGACCGACCCAGTTGCGAAGGATCGCAAAATGGAAGGTCGGCGAGAAAAAGGACCGGGAGGGAGGTAAAAGGACGGGAAGGGCAGCAGAGCGGTCATCTCGTGAAATTTCGACGGAAACCGCAAAATTGCTTTAACGCGCGAAGAAGAAGAAGACAAACGAAACGTTCCGTAATTTCAAAGGCTCCGGTAATTTCAGATTAAACGCCCGTATCCCCGCTTTTCGTCTGCGACGAGGATGTGCGGAGGCGTGGATGAAAAAGAGAGGAGGCGGGGAGGGGGGGGGAGGGGAAAGAAGGGGGGAAGGTTAACACCGGGGAGCCGCGAATATGAGTGCGCGCGGGGATGAGTCGAGCGACCTGAAATTCAATTTCACGCACCGCGGCTTTCGTGACTGCCGCCGTCTGCGGGCTTCCTCCGAAAATCTTCTCGGACGAACATTCCCGTGCGCGAAGGTCCAAGTCGACGAGATTTCCCAAATTGGCGTGAAAGACACGACGACGTTGCCGTAAATCGAGCGGGCGGAAAATCGCGCGTCAATGATGTTATAATTTCTCGAAATATAAATATCGTAATCTCTCTAAAAACAAATCTCTTGCTCTATTTCTAGTTTGTTCCGAGGTAAATAAGAATAATTATTATCACCGAAATAATTATTTTAACTCTTCTGTATCTCTGGATTTTCACATACACGTACACACACACACATTTAGAAGAGAGAAAATTTAAAAAATTTAAATTTTTTCGGCTCTTTCTTTTGACTGATTGGACGCAGTTATAAAAAGCGAGATTTTAATAAATTTCGTGTGATTTCCATTTTATTAAAAAGTCCCATCCGGAGAAAAGGATATTTTAATTTTTGCGAGCGCTTCTTCGTATAAAAATGATGATATATTTCGTTGAAATGAAATATTTATATTAAGAAACTTCAATTCCGATTCTGAGAGCAATTTCATGTTCGGGGCAAAGTTTTGCGGCGCGAGTTTCCGTGTATCGAGGACGGCGGTAATGCAAATTCAACAGCAGCTTCACTGTTATCTTCAAATGGTTCATAGTAGCCCGATTAATAATAGCTTCTTATCTGACCAAGTCAGGGAAAAGCTGCAATAGCGCGTTATTAGTCGCTTTGTCGAAGCTCTAATTCTGCACCCCCGAGTACGAAATTATATGATAAATCCAAAAAAATAAACTTTCAAATTTTCTGTCACTTTATTTTTACATCTCTTATGTGTCGCATGGTTATTATATATTTTTTACAATTATTTTTTAAGAAAATTAATTCTTCACTCCAAATATATTCGCTCTTTATAAAGATCAACGAGAAGATTCGCGTTTCCCGGCCAAATTGGCTTAATAATACGTGGCATTGAGGTACACAAGTTGCGTTTTCGCTCTATCGGACAGGCTTCGATAACGAGCGAATCTCTCGTTTCGGCGAGGGTGGAAACGAGAGAGGCACACTCGATAAATACTCGTTGCGAGGTAATAACAGCGCTATCTACGGATTTCGTAATACTTCTCGTTATTGCGAGAGGCGGCGTCCCGGCCTTATTATCTCGCTATTAGATAATATATCGTTATTAGATGTAATTACATATAATTACATAATAATCCTAACATCGTTCTCGCGATGCAATGGGCAGCGCGAGATATATTCTCGCTCGAAACAACCTATAATTTTTTTTATACATGTGAGTCAAAATATATAAAGATGACACGCACAAAATTTTCACTACATGTGAGAAAAACCAGCCGTGTATTCTGTCTGATTCACGTAATTTGTCACGACGATTAAAAGGAAGAGACAACCATATTCAATTAGATGAAAAAAATACAGGAATGTAATTGTCCGAAGCTTATTTGGAAGCCACATTTGTGGATGATTAATTGATCAAGAGGAATTCCCGTTAATTGTTAGTTTCAGTAAATCTCTCCTGTCGAATTTTTATTACATCATTGTCGAGACTTTTTAACCTGATACACTGTTTTCACGCTCAACTTCTTGCTAGTGATTTACTTCATTAATCACCGGATCTTTATTCAGAATATAAATTAAAGGAGCATCGAAGCGTTCGGAGAAACGACAACGCGCTTGGTCTTCCACACACAAATAGATTTATATTTTCTCCTTTTTATCTTTATTTATTGTTACTGTCATTTACTAGCTCTCTCAGTGTTAAATTTTCAGCTTCCTCGAGAGTATATTTTATTTTTGCGCTAATCATAGTCTCGATTAATTGGTGCGATTATGGTTATCGGGCGACTAATACGATCCCGAGCAAAATGATTAAATTTACAAAAAAAAAAAAAAAAAAATCAAGTTTCTATCTCCATTATGATGTAATATATAAACGCGGAAGCCGCACGTTTATGCTCGGACTAAATATCCGCGACGAGCACACAATTTTGTGCTGGCTTATACTGCGAATTTGCAAACGACTGTATTGTGTGAGCATAGTCGGTGGCGTAGTATAGTTGATTGTACTACTGTAACGAGAACGAAGTATATTCGATTACAAAACACGGTTGAGGTCTCATTTAATAGCGCGAAACTTCAGCGCTGAAAATTCACTCCGACCGAGGGATGGTTGATTCTTAAAACAGGAATTGAATTTAACGCCTCGGACTTCTCGGGTAAAGGGACTGACTTTTGCAAATGCCAACATGCAAAAACGTGATTGCGATTCTTTTTTTTATCCTCATGCCTCGTGCGTTTTATCTCAAAGCCAATTAGAGGGTTTGTTGCGATTCGTTTATACTTGTTTCGCGTTTCACAAATATTTTGATTATATCATCGGTCACGACGAATTACATAGCGCGTTAAAAAATTTTTTAGGCATTTTGTTTGAACGAAACGGGCTTGTCGCGAATGCAGGATAACGAAAGGTCGGAGTTGGATAATTTCACAATTGCGGAAAATATATTTGCAGCTGTATCGACGCTACTCAACACTGGTAGCCATATAAAATTACAGATGCGTCTCTGCGTTTCGCGACTTTAATGACAATTAATCATGAGATGCAATGATCGTGCTTGATTGTTACAGAATAAAAAAATTTGTCGGGGTATCGAGTTTTGTAGGCGGTCGCGATCGCGAGATCGGAATTGTTTATGTCGCTACATCTATTGACATAGATCGCTAATTAATCGCGTTATGGGTCCGATCAAATTATCCACCAATCTCGCGTGCGTGGTCTGCGCGTGCTGTGGACGCATATACGCACGTGCGACGGCACGCGTGGTGTTCACGTGCGCGCGTGACAGTACCGCTTCCCTCGATAAAATTCACCGACGAGAGATTGCGTGTCGCCGGTGAAACTTTATGGTGAAAAAAAATCCGAAAAATTTTTATCGTAGAATATATAATTGTCTCGGAAGGAAAAGCTCCATGTTTCTTCAAGTTTCTTAAAATGTGATAAACCAACAAAAAATGAAAAAAAAAAAAATATTGGCCAGATATTTCTTCGACAAAATATATTGCTAAAGATTTATCTCATATATAATATTATAATATAAAATGCATTTGAAAATATCACTGATTGAAACAGCCATTACTACTAATTGATTCTTTCAGTGAAGTTTCACTGATTTGCAGTGCTATATTTATAACTTGACTATTCACTGCCTTTCATTGATAATGCATTGGTTCCGTTTCAGAAAGTGGAGATACAGAAATTTATATAATTCACAATCACACTCCGAATAAATCAATAATAGTGAGATTGGCTTTAAAATCGTCAAGTCAGGAGAACCGGAGCTCATTATTCAGACGTCGGAAGACGATTTCTCAACGAGCACAATTGGTAGTCGACATTGTTCGCGCTGTGAGTTCGTTTCTCATAGAGAACGGCGCGCACGCGGATCGTATCTGTTTAATTTATCCGATGAACCGTATTAAAGCCCGAGTAATAATACAATAAGCGACCGCCGTGACTCGCGGTAAAAGCGCGACTCGCTCGTTCGGAAGCGAAGACGTTGGATGTTCAGAGCTCGTTTGAATGAATAGCGCGACGACGTCGGCAAGGAAGTTACGTTCTCATAGTTTGTGTTATTAAAGTAACCCCCGACTTGCCGCACGTTTCTCCCCGTTCTCTTCCTGTATTTCCCCGAATTAATCCCGTTGCTTCGGAACGGCTCGAGGTTTCACAACTTGCTACGGTTTGCAAAATCGATAATATCAGCCACGATACCTTTTCGTGGTCCCTCCTCGTATATGCTGACGTAATTGATACACGTTTAACGATAAGATGATTGAATCTATCTACGTTGAAAGTGATCGCAAAGTTTAGTCGAAAAAATAGCAGGTTGCTTTTTTTTTATAACAATTCTAATTTGCGAAACATGTAATATTCGATTTTTTTTTTATATGGAAATAGCAGTCTTTTATTTATTAATGTAAATAATATTATTCTTATATTTTTTATAAAAGAGAAGACTGTCCTCTTAAAATTTTTTGTAAAAATAACTTTATGGCAGATATATACGTGCGTGTTTAGTACATAAAATCGTATGGACGTTTTAGAAAATAAAATTAATCGTTCTTCCGATAAATTAGAAAGGGGAAAGATTCTTCGGAGATTGACAGAACTCTGGCAAAGTTACTGAGAGTAGAATAATCTCGCGTTTCCGAGGCGGAGTTCGGAGAATTTTGAATCGATCAAACGAGGCGAGATTTGTGGTCGTGGAAATGGCGTGGGAAGGGTGAGAAAATTCCGAGGTTCGATCGACCATCTTTCTAGACGTCACTCCTCTCGATTGGTTTATTTATCGAGAAGAAACTTTGCTACGATTCTCTGATCCACCGAAAAGTATATCGGTTTAAGGAAAGAAAATGGGGGAGTTATTTCTCGTTTATTCATTAATATTAAATTAACCCCCACCCCCTCGAAGTTCACGACAAATCAAAACCGGGATCGCAACTTGCTCCCGTGGGATTGACTGCAGGTTAACGATGTCACGGAGATCCTCGGACAATATCGAAAATGAGAGAATTGCGCTCCCGCTTTTTCTCATATTTCTTCACAATGATCCTGTTCTTCCTCGCGTTTCGCTTTTAAATGCAATCTCGATTACATAAGAGAGGTTGAGAGAAGGGCAGCTAGGATTCGGTGAGACTCCCAGATTGGATAGGATTTTCAGGAAAGTGAAAGCTTCCAGTGAGCTTTGTAGCATTTCCTAGTGTCTCTTCATTTGTCATTTTTTGCGCGTAAAGCTTCTTCTTTTTTTATTTATCCACGTTAATTCGTCAAATCGCAAAAGTGCATTTTAAGAAGATTATGTTAAGTAAAGAGCGCAATGAATCGCACGTATCTCATGTAATATAGCTCTCGTAAAATCGGACTTTGATAAAAAAAAAAAAGATGTCTTTTGATCCCCGGTCTGCATTGAGATAATATTGACGGAGATAAAAGGCACTTTGCACTCCGTTTGGCGCAAGATCAAGAGAGCCCACGGCTCTCTTTGAAAAGTTAAAACACCGGTGACACGCTCTCTTGACGTCGTCGACGTTCAACCAGTAGATATAACCGATACTTCGCCTTCAGCGATTCCAAAGTGAGTAAGTTTAAGAGACGCTCGAATTTTTAAACAACGTACTTTCATAATGGAAGTTTCAACATACATAGTTGCGAATATTAAAATGACATAAAATTTAAAAAATTCTGACTCGATAAAGAAAATATTAAATTTTTTTCATGTACGAATATTAACATTTTCGATTATATGCGAAGTGGAATATTTTAACTTGCATCTTGTTACACACATACGTATACACACCGAGAGCCACGTTCCGTGTGCTCAGCGAGGAACAGGGCGATTTTCCACGGAAGGAGCGATAAGGCTGTTGCGGAAACGGCCGTGGCACTTCGCCACGGCCATTGAATCTGGCCGGAAGTCACGTCGACGGTGGGTAAATGAGGCGTATACGTGGAGCACACGGACGATCGGCTTCTAGCCTATAACGAGCCAATTCTCTCGTGGCTTCTTTCGGACACTAAGCGAGATTATCGCCGCGATTTCACGGCGACGGGATTTCTCTCTAGAAGAATTCCGTAACGATTGAATCACGATATCAGCCATTTTCAAACCCGGATCTCCGTATAATCCGATTTGTTAGAAACGGATGTCAAGCCGATGATACTTTATTCGATCAACACTTAATCGCTACAGAGATCGCTTTAAATAATTAATGGTTTTCGCGAAACGATAATGCCGCGATAAATGATGCGAACGATTTATTTCGAAAATGTCGCGAGTCGAAAGGTTTCCGAGATTTTTGCCAATTGTAAACTATTCATCCGTATCATTTTTCGTGAATCGCATACGTTATGGCGAACATTTTTTTATCTTTGTAGGTAAATACTCGACTGATTTGTTAACGATCAGATATGTTCTCGCGGATTGAATAATTAATTGTCGTTTTAAGCATCTGACAGCTGCAAATGTTGACGCGGAAAATCGATGAACGCTTATCCTGCATCTCGACGTTGCGGAATATTCCGAATTCACAAATATCTCTCGATCAAGGTATTAAATATTAAATGCGCAATTCTGTAAACGCACTGAAATAATAACGCGATTGATAATTAAAATTAGCAAAACGCATAGCCAACGAAATAATTAATTATCGATCATTTCTGTATTAAATGGCGATTATCGCGTCATATTATTAAAAAAATAAGCTATTGTGAAAATATTTCTTTTGTCCCTTTCTCTCTCTCTATCGCTTTGGCCGCATTTAATACAGAAATTACAGGATAATTTTAATCACAACTTTCGCTATATTTTTTCCGTAATAAATATGTAGATTTACGATAGATTTACAGAGGACGCTTCGTGGCTCTCTAGATCTTGACGTAAACATATTTTTCGTGGAAAATTCTGAGGAAAAACGAGAGGAGAAACGAGTCGGACCTCTTGCATTCTATGCTCTTCTTCTCCTTCTCCGATCTTCGATTTGCGGATCATTGGATCGATCGCGTGCGATCGTATTCGAAATCTCTTACGAATTGCCTGTCGTGAAGAATCCGCGTGACACGTGGCGATGACACGTGCGACACGATAGGAAAGAGAGAGAGAGAGAGAGAAAGCGCGAAATATTACAGGTAGTTTCAAATGTAGAAACGCGAAAATGTGCGACAGCACCTGTAATCGTGAATTGAGGACGAAGAATTTGTAGTGAGTCGTCGTCGTCGTCGTCGTCCTTTTTAACATGCGTCCTGATCGCGTAAGGTATTGTTAGCCGAACCGGCGATCGTCGACGATCGAGAGAAAGAGAGAGAAAGATATTTCTCTTCGGCCATTGTTCGGATTCGCGTGACGCTTCTTAAAAATCGTTCGCGTAATTGAAGACGAAGAGGATTCACTTACGCGACGATAATCAGCGCGTACGATCCGTAAAAAAAAAAAAAAAGTAGTGCGGTAGTTGGCGATAAAAATGTGGAAATTAGTAGCCGATTAGCCGGTAGTTATCACTAATTATTAATCTCGAGTAAAAGAGAGAGAAAGAGAGTGAGAGTGAGAGAGAGAGAGAGAGAGAGAAAATGAATATGTAGAAAGGATTGTACGCGAATGACAGTCGCGCCGATCCGGGCGAGGGTTTCGTCCTAAATCGATGCATTCTAAATGAGGGGTCGCGTTTCGCAGTCGGCCTGCACTTTTGCCCCGATCCCGCGATTATTCACATCGCGGCGAACAACATCGGTTTTCCCGGTGCACGATCGTCGACGCTCCGACGTATAGTTTGTTGTAATAACGAAGAAAAAATTTAATTAGCGGATGTGTGCAGAGTTATGCGCGTACGTTTGTCCAATACCAGAAGAAAGAGAGAGAGAGAGAAAAGTGTTGTATCCATCTTTCTCTTAATTGAATCTCGGTGCCCATAATCGCCAATGATCCTTGAGCTATCAAATTCGTGGATTCTGGAACTCTCATCGAACTCTCGAACCTTCGGAATCTTCTTGAATCCTTTGATTCTCGCGTTCTCGAATGCTTGGACGCTCGAGGTCTAAACTTTTCGAGCACACGAATGCTAAGATTGGATCCTTTAAATCTTTGGATTCTAAAGTCTCAAGACGTTTGGAAATTATATTGTATATCGATCGAGCTCCTCTAGGAACTTCGGTTTTCCCGAAGAAGAGAGATTCTTGGATGCCTAGATCTAGCAAAATTTCAATTCTTCTTGAATCTTTGTATCGCGATTTTAGAATTCAAGGATTTATACTATTGGATGCTCTTAACTTTCTATTTCTTATCCTTAAATTACTAGATCTCGCGACCGTAGTTTTACTGGAGAGTATCGACGGTTCGGTTTGCACGAATTTGATTTTGCAAGGCATGGTCTTACGCCGCAATCGCGATGATTACGGATCGAATTTTGCGAGGCGAGATGAGCATGACTCTTGCCCTCGCGAGAGGGGCAAGTGTCCAAAAGTTCGTGGTGTATTGTACGCGCTGGTATTTTTTCGGTGTTCCACGGCCATAGATTGTGTAAAATTAGAGAGACGAATAATAAAAAAGAAAAAAAAGATGAGGAGCCGCACAGCCGGTTTTTGTGCCGGTATACATAGAGATATTTACGTAAGCAAGGAGAAAAAAGCGGCGTCGTATAAAATAAAATGTATAGATAAAATAATTTTGGGAGCGCGACGCGAATGCCG
>NW_021851188.1:826506-855591 GCF_003651465.1 Formica exsecta
AATGCCGAGTGACGATGATGTTACTACTACTGTATGAGACGAATAATAACACACGATTAATTATTATTAACGATTACAATTAAATATTGTCCCGATTATTATTAGAGAAGTATGGAGATTTATTACTGCGACCACGAAGCTCGCAAAGAAGAAAAAAAAAAAACTTTGATCTTTTATCGCAAGGGGGAGGACACACAACCAAATATATAAGCGTTTGTAAGGCACACATGAAAAAAAAAAACACAAACAAAAATAAGTTAATGAGAGAAAGATCGCGCGAAAGGAAGAGAGAAAGAGTGAGAGAAAGAGAGTAAGAGAGCGAACGAGAAAAAGAGAAAACGCGAGCGTAAATGCGTGAAAAAAAGAAAGAATTAAAAGAGTGCGTGTGAGAGAGATATTAGTTCCGTTTTTGAGTGTTGAGAATGTTCATTTGTAATTGTTTAAATCTAATGAGAAATGTACTGTAAAACTATAAGTACTATAGGCACTAAAAATATATCATTTGTTGACATGAAAAAATAAAAAAAAAACCGACTGTGTGAGTTCTATCCGCGCGCGTGGCGTATTGCGTATTTGCATTTTATTATATACGCGCGTAATTGCAATTGTAACGCATATTGCGTGCAGGTACAAATTCTGTTTTCCTTTTTTTTTTTTTTTCATTTTTCTCTCTCTCTCTCTCTCTCTCTCTCTTTCGCTTTCTATATACATATATGATAACGAAGCCGCGGTTTATAAAATGATGAGAAGTCAGTGTTAGCGTTGCCGCTGTTATGGGAGTATGCACACCATCGCGTGAGACGAGATCGCGCATCTCATTTAAGCGAATGTCGAATGACGAGCTTCAGTCTAGCATTAAGCCACGCGGGCATAGTGATATATATATACATATATATACGATATAGGCGACAAACATATTATCGATTTTTTGTAGCAAAAACAAGAGAGAAAGAGACGGATCTCCGTTATGCATCAGAGGTCTCTGATGATGATGATGAAGTACCATTAAATCGCAAATATGATAGAAGACCATTAAATGTTCGTCTTGTCAAGTTGATCGAAGTTTATTCCAGCGCTCGTGACTAACGTGGCAATCTACTTTTCTATTTTTCGTCGTTTATTCAAGAAAGAGAGAGAGAGAGAGAGAAAGAGAGAGAGTTATTCAGTTATCGAGTTGCATCGGGAATACGCGGCACTTAGGGAAATGACGCCTTGGAGATCCGCGGAGAGGAAGGTAAGTGACATTTCGATGAGACATTTACATGAAAAGTATCTTTTATACAACGTATGTGCATTCGATATTTACAACCATCGTTCGCAACCATAAAAAGTCAAAATGGCACGGTTGTTGATCAATAATATATCGCGCGAGAGGGATATCGTTGCACAATTACATGTAGCAAAATGCAAGATGTTTTATCTGCAAGTGTTTTAAATCTGCTCGCTGCTAAAACATTTATTTCTTTCTTTTTATGGGTATCAAAAAAATAATGCAGTGTCCCTTTTTAGATACATGCGCTTCATGAGATGTGTCTTGATCTTATGATTAACTCTTAAAAATTATCGCCCGGAATATAATCAAAAAGTATAATTATTAAAATTAATATATTTCATTCATATATTAGACATGTGTATAATTTTTATAAATATTGAATTTTCATTGAATTTATATGACATTAAATTATAGGCGGTATTGGAATGAGGGCAAGTTAAAATAGAAAAGTTACTAAATTAAAGTCAAATGTAATTAACGCCTCGTCTTCTCGGAGCTAATTAAGGGTTAATCAAACAAATATAAATATAATTGGAAAGTTTCAGTTTTCTGACGCATTTAGTAAAATCCACAAAAGGGACAGCGTCAACGTTATCACATAACACATTAACGTATTTATTAAATTATTATTATCAGTTATCGCTATTGATGCTATTGCTGTTGTTGCGGAGAATTACTAATAGTTTCCATTTTCTGCTCGTTCTCTTGATTCGGCGAGTCCTGCTTCCTCTTTTCCTCGTCGGTCTCCTTCGTCGGCGCCAACAATGCGTTCAGCAAGCCTTGCATCAATATTATTAACGTAACTTTACGCGAAGTACTTTATTACACAAAGTATGTTACAGCTCGATTAATTATTATTTAATTATTAAAATCAGTTTACTCACCGATCTTTTCTCCTTTGAACGAAACTCCTAACAAAAAGAAATCTCGATTAAAATACCGTCGTCATAGAAGTTCGATTCAAGATTTTCGCTAAAAAAAATTCGCGTTCGAAAATTCGACTGTCTAAAAATCAACGCTATTTTCTTCTCGTAAAAAAAAAAAAATCCAATTGATGTGAGACTTGAGATACCCTTTCCTTATCACTTTATCAGAAAAAGAACTGCAGTTTCGTGCGCAGAGAATTGTCGATCCTTACTCACCGTTATCGCGGTACTTATTCAGCTGCTGGTACACCTGCTTCATCCGCTCGATGTTGATGCGCGAGGTCTTGTTGTGATTCACCATCGGCAGGGAGTACTCCTTGCCGATGACACATTTAGCGGCGTGTTGTATGCTGAGCGGCGCGTTCCACGGTTCGTGGATGTACCGGGTCGGAAAGTTCTTCAGCACCGGCAGATAGCGTCTAATAGCGCAACAATATAAGTAAGATCGATTTTATCGAGGGAGATGGTAACGATTCTCTCCACGCACGTGCAAAATTATTTACAGTCCAATTGATGTGAGACTTGAGATACCCTTTCCTTATCACTTTATCAGAAAAAGAACTGCAGTTTCGTGCGCAGAGAATTGTCGATCCTTACTCACCGTTATCGCGGTACTTATTCAGCTGCTGGTACACCTGCTTCATCCGCTCGATGTTGATGCGCGAGGTCTTGTTGTGATTCACCATCGGCAGGGAGTACTCCTTGCCGATGACACATTTAGCGGCGTGTTGTATGCTGAGCGGCGCGTTCCACGGTTCGTGGATGTACCGGGTCGGAAAGTTCTTCAGCACCGGCAGATAGCGTCTAATAGCGCAACAATATAAGTAAGATCGATTTTATCGAGGGAGATGGTAACGATTCTCTCCACGCACGTGCAAAATTATTTACAGAAAAATTAATAGCGGAAGTAAATGCGAATAATTTATACTTTGTTTGCGCTCTTCGTACTCTCGTAAAATGTATAATAACGTTATTTCGTAAAAGCATTAATAATCTGATAATCGGACATTGTCATCGCCGATGATTTGCCACGATTAAGCTCTAATGGAACTAAGCTATTTAACGTTTCATCTATTTTGCTACTAAATTCTGCTTCTCGCACGGATTCACGCTCGATGCGTTAGAAATTAAGATCAATCAAGATTAAAATTTCCATTAGTCCGGCTATCGCGTGAATGTTAATAATCACTGCTCCGATATTATCGTATACACACGCGATCGTTAGCGTAAACGTTATTTTTCAACGAGGAACATAAGAGATACATAAACGCGCTCATCGAGATTTTTTCGAAATTATTTGACAGTCGCTTCTTATTTAAAAAAAAAAAAAAAATAGAAAATATTTTATAATCTTAATTGCGCGATTTATCACCTGATATAATCGCCGTTCGGATCCGCCTTCCTGCCGAATCGCACAGGACAGTAGCAGTGGAAAAATTGTTGGAAGAATGAGCTGCATGACAGCCACATCCACATGCCGGCATTGACAGACCAGTCGGCGTCCAAGAGTAGCTCATCGAACACCTTAAATTACATCAAATTCAATATGAAATAATTAAAGTTAACGCAAATTGCCAAACACATAAATATTTCACTATTATTTAATATTAATAATATATCATAATTTAATAGTGTAATTTAATTTCATCAAGTAGTATATTCGGCGAATAAAGTAAACCATGATTTATTTGTATCAATCACGATTAATTAATTAATTAAATTTTTTTATTCGGGATTATATTTTTTACAAATTCGGGATTATATTAGCAGATGCATTTCACGTACTTTCGAGAAAAGAATCTCGCAACGATATTACGAAAAAGATCATGTTAATAACAAGAGCAAACAGATAAAATGAACGCCGCGCGAGGCGATCAAAATGCCAGGCACGCCGCGACATTTTACCTTCATTCCTTCCTCCCATGAGATCCAAAGGTCGCCCCTGGTCAAGAAACAAGCAACCGCATGTCTGGCCAGATGATGTATCCAGCCCTCCTCGCGCAGTTGAGTCATGATCGCGTCGATCCACGGAAATCCCGTCTGACCCTGGCGTGAAAAAAAAATTTTACTTCGGCCGTAAAGTCTCCGAAATCGTGCGTGGCAATTTTTCCCTTCCCGGATACGAAAGTCTACGAAAACGTTAATAACAAAATGACATTTTTTTATGAATTATTTCGAAGATCTTTTACTTGATCGCGTTGAGAGAAAATATTCGTTATTCGCGTTGGCCGAGAAAAATCGCGACTGAAGTCCGCTTGCGCAGATGATGCAGTTTTCGTCCGTGATTGCGCTCAAAATTCACTCACGTTCGCCCACTTTGCGAGCGCCTCGATGTTCTTGTCCCACGGTATCTGCACGCAAATCGGGTTACCCTGCATGCGGTCGAAATTGGGGTTCTTTGTCGCGGCGCAGTAAAAGAACTCGCGCCAGAGCAGCTGCCCGTGTAACGACAGCGGTGGCACAGCCTTCTTTATCTGAAATAGTATCGTTGACGGAAAATTTTAAGGACTCATTCGCTTCTCAAGATGAAAACTGGAAAATATATACGCAATGTCGTTCAGATAAGAGCGATATCCTCATTTTAAGAATGAGAAACAGGCAGGAATCAATAAAAACTTTCGCTAACGTGTAACACTAGCTAAGAAACTTTCATAGAAATAAAAAAATCTCGCGCTGTAATTAATACGTTTTTAAAATTCCACTTAATTATTACCGAGGAGAGGGAAGCGAAGACCCTCGCGCCGGAAAAAAATTATCCCAATGTGCTCGACATCGCGTATCGATGCATTGCAAGGGTGTTATCGGCGACTTATAGCGATCGGATTGCGGTCGTCTCGTACCTTTTTATACAAATCGGTGAGCTGGTAATAAAAGAGTCGCGTGCTGAGGCACCCGAATCGCAGATAAGGCGAAAGGCCGGTTTGACTCGGCAATAAGGACTGCGGTGTCATTTTTGGCCTGCCGAAGCTCGCCACCCACGCCTTCCTCTCGAGATGACGTTCGAGCCGAGCCAGGGCCTCGCTTTCGCCACCGACCCACACGGGGGGTAGCAGGCCTTCCGTGTCAAACCCTATAACCACAGAGGAATAATCAGGAGGGATACAAAAAAAAAAAGATATCGAGTTAGGGGTAAAAATGACCAAAGAGTCTATCACTAAGATTAAATTATCGTGGATATCTTTTTAGATATCTTTTAGATATCTTTTAGATATCTTTTTAGATATCCACGACTTTAATCTTAGTGATAGACTGTTGTGGAAAACATCCACAACGCAACGTTAAGGCAAAGATCTTATTTTTATTTGTTGAAGAATCGCAGGAAAAGAATTGGAAGTCTTCGGGATATGCGTTGACATTTGATAACAATGAGAGAGAGAAAAAAAGCGAAATGAGAGAGAAGAGTGAGACATTTGAAAGTGAGGATAACACAGGGACAATACCGGCTATAAGTCAACGGTAATAAGCTGTTGCGCAATGCCGGAAGAGAACTTCAAAACGTTGGTGACATTTAATAATAAAAACAATAATTAGTAATCGATCGAATCTCTTTTCGCGGAATGAGCCGCGAAAAATGGTGCGAAACATCGACGGATTGTAATAGGCGCTATCGGGACGAAATGAATTCACGTTACACGAGATAACACCTGATTGCTCCCTTACACACGGCGGGCATTAATATTGCAGGGGCTAATCTACCGCGAGTGAATTTTCCATGACAAGTGCGATAAACTCGTGTTAATCCGTATAACACCTAGCCCGGAATATCGAAATGCATATCGCACATTACTGCCTAATTACAGCCGAAACAACGGTCGAGTATTTTCATTTCAAGCGATTTGACATCTCTTTCGCGCTTCTAATTTTAATTAGAGTAAACGATATCCGAGACACTCGAGTTATAATAACCGGTCTTGGATCAATATGAAACCGACGTTTTTCAAAGTAATTTTTCCTTATTTTTAAGGATGTTAAAAAAGAGCTGCAGTTAAAATTTCGAGGCTCTCTTCATGATTCGTAATTAACGATGAATTATCATTTCAATGATTTATGATATATTATTGAACGAGATAAATTAATTCTGAAATTAAGACTTTAACCTTAATACTTTCGGACATATAGATTTTTTTCTAACCGAGTTCCTCGAGGGTGGGCACGCCGTAATGATCGTCGTGGTCGTCCTTGAGAGGGGTATAGGCACTACCGATGCAGGCGGCGGTTACCGTTGGTACTGGCGGTTCCGGCGGGTCCATGCCAGCGACGACGTTTTGAAATTGATGATAGGTCAACGGCGGTTTCCCATTATTTCTCTCTATGATCCTGAAACGCGCGACGTAGAGAGAAGGTTCAGTCGCGAAATAACTTGAGAATAATGGCAAGACATATATAATCCCAATGAATATATATGCTAAAAAGTTTCTCTTTCGATTTAGATTTTAAAATGTTAATATTTCTTCTCTCTTCTCGTATAAACGTCTTGTTAAATAATATCAATAGGAAAGGGGGTTACAGGATATAATTCTTGCAATTCTTGATTTACATTTTAATTACAATTTTTTAGGCTGATTGCGCTGAACGCGATTTAATTAAACGCAAATTTCCTTTATTTATTAACATTAATTAAATAATTTATTAATAATTCATCTTGTTAATTCATCGCTAAATTAATCGGTATGGATAGGTATTTTCGGACTCACTCGTCCAGTTTGTAGAGAGTGTGCGAGACTTTCTGGACCACCGAGATACCAATCTCTTTACAGAGTGCCGAGATGTTGTGATCTCGCACGCCGCCGAATGGCTCCGGATCCTCTTCGAAGGTCAGATTTGTCGTGCCCCATTCCTTGAAGAGCTTGGGAAGTGCGTCGGCCGGTTGGCCGCGGATCACAAACAGACGGGAATTCAGTTTCCTTAGGGAACAGTCTAGATCTTCCAGACATTGCAGCAGGAACCTGCATCGGACGAATGCCGCACAAAAAATTGACGTGCTTAAATGCAGATAATGCAATTGCTATGATAGCCAATATTTTATAAAAACTAATTTTATGAAATTTAATTTTATAAAAATTAATTTTATAAAATATTATAATTTTATAAAAACAGAGATAGTATTGCAATTTATATCATAACAAATTTTTGATAAATCGATATACTATTTTTTAATTAACTTCATAAAGAAAAATATCAAAGCACTGTCGCTGAAGTAAAAGCGTAAAATGATATTTTATAAAACGTCCGCGCGATGTTTACAATTTGACCTTACATAGTAATTGAGATGTTATAAAAGCGTAACATAAACATGTCTCGCCGTTGTTGATTTATTTTTGCCATCGCTAATGTCCCCTCAGTCAACCGTGATTCAGTAGGATTATCGACAGCATCTAACCGTACGATCGCTTAGGAAACAGTTACATAATGCTTAATCAACATGACAAATGATGGACGATGAGAGAGTCGTGCTTGTATGAACGTTCGTCGCAGTAATGCAACGAGATTGTACGATGCAACGAAGATCTACTGCGCCGTTTGTGTTGAACACAACCTCGGCTGTCGCCATTATCGATGAATTAAACAGTTGTCACTCTCGATCGTCGTAACATTATATCCATTTAAATCCAAAGAAGCCGGATAGGAAAAAAAAACAACTCTGTATGTGTATCATTGACATGATCATTTGCATGACGTCACCTATTTAATATCCAAATATCCAATTTTTTTTTTTTTTTTGCAACAAGAGATTAAAATCGAGAATAAGGCAAATCTACGTAGAAAGATTTTTATCCACTATGTGTGTTTCAACAAAATGATATGCGCTTGACGTACGGTCGTATTATTTTCTACCTTTTGCGGAAGCTATTGTATCGATCTCACTCGAGTCCGCGAGATATATCGACGGTCGCTCACCTCCATTTATTGATGCCGACGTTGGTGCTTCCGGCGAACCAGGGGTCCAGCACGAAGACGCACCGGAAAGTGGACGCCCCCGCGAGACCTTCCCTCAACGAAGGGTTATCATGCAGCCGGAGTCCCTTACGAAACCAATGAACCGTATGCTTTCTACCGTCGCCCCGGACGCCCGATGTCACCCCCTGGTCCATTTCGTTGTTATTACTTCCCGTCATCTTTCCTCAGCACACCCTTCGAGAAACGAACTTTCTTAATTAGTTTATTCAACACAATGGAAAAATTCCATTCGCGATGGATTATTGCAGTAAAATGACGGGATGTTTGTACAGGATGTTTTAGGAATAGCATGCGAATTTTTTCAGATATTAACTGCCGAATTACTCTCGCGATACAATTATTTCTTTTTAATCTCGACACTCCGATTATTTAAAATTTCCTTAAAAATGATCCTGTCCGATATTAACCGCAATGCTAATAAATTTCTATTAGAATCAATTATATCTTCAAGATTTGATCTGCCATTGTATATTTAATACAATCTTCCTGCCTCAATAAGTTTCTAACATACATAAAAAAAATTTTTCGAAGATGTATCCCTCTCTCCTAGGGAACTTAAAATTTAAAAAGCGAATTTGTTCGATTCTTTTTGCTACAAGATTTCCTCTCGATTATACGGCAGATCAGTGCGAAAAGCGCATATCTTGAATTCCCTCGCGCTATCATCATCTCGAGAAGAACCTGACGAGACGGTGCTCTTTCGAAGCCCAAAAGAAAGTACGACGAGGCGCGAATCAATCCCCGTGGGAGCCCTTACAACTGTATCTTCAATCGTTTTTCGTCCGTAACGTGCGTTAAAGGGTCCGTCTTCCCTTTCGCTGCTAAGCCGAAAAAATAAGAGTCGGCTCGACCTTGCGGTCGAAAGCTTCCTGTTCGGTCCTGATTACGCGTCGTGCGGAAAATTCGATTTTCTTAGATGTCGCCGGATATACTCCTGTAGGACACCCTCCAAAAGGCGATGTCTTGATTGACCTACCCCGATTTGACATCTCGCCGTCCGCGGGGACGAGAACGATTATTAGTATTTTGAAAAGATCGTTTTCATTATCTCTCGATCGTATCAGAAAAATTTCTATATTTTTTATATTTTCTCGTCGATTTTCGCGTCACTATAGTCGAAATACACAAATTTCCAATTATTATTTATTATATCTAAAATATTTCTTTTATTTATAATAATATTTTTCTTTTATTTGTACAGTGATTTTGCTTTTCTTCTCTCAGATTAAGAGTTGTTGTTTTTTAATCGACAATAAGTAAATTTTCCTTCGAAACGAGCGAAGGAACACAAACTTATTTTAGTAATGATACGATCGATTAGGAGCTTTTTTTTATCACTTAATGAAGGAAGTTTTGATAACGTAATTTTCCAACAAATCCTTGGCACATCATACTTTTGTACTCACGGCATACAGTTCTGCATGCTACGCGCTATCGCGAAACTATCGCAACAATGTGGTTTTGTCGCGATGCGATGATTCATGCGATGTCGCGAACTTTATTGTTGGCAAAATTAGCATATCCATTATACGCGAGCGCGTTACTTCGAGATCAAAATTTACTTAAGACGTGTAAAATTTGCTTTTTCGAGAAATCTGGCTTTTTTCAATTACGCGTTAAGCGCAAAAAACAACGGGAAACAAAGAAATTTATAAGAAAATCACCGATTTGGGAAATCAAACGCTCAGTTTTACGGAAATGAATTCTTTTCGATCTATTTAGCCTTCGTGAAGATATAAAATGTTACATTTTGCAATTGCATTTGCGCAGACTCTCTCTCTCTCTCTCTCTCTCTCTCTCTTTCTCCAGATAAAGTCGATTTATTATTACACAGATGGGAGATTATTCTTTCGCAAGACAAACGTAATCGGTCGTTGCTTCCGGTGTCGAGAAAAATCTCTGGCTGCGCGATCGCCGTATCTCGCGAGATCGAACATAGGGAACGAAATCTCAGACGGGACCGCCCCCCCCCACGATACACGGTGGTCGTGGTTGATTTCCCTGGCAACCGTAGAGATAGAACGACACGGGTGCATTAATTTTATCCCGCGGGCACGTTTATATCCGTTGTGTCAGTGGCGTAACTAATGGGCCGACATAAATAGAAATGTGCTCTCCATAAACGGAACGTTGACTTTATATCTAGTGGTATTGTCTCTCTCTCTCTCTCTCTCTTAATTTTTAGAAAAAAATAATTTATATACTTTCGTGAAGATTTTAATATATATTTTTTTTCGTTATTAATCGTTAATTATTATTAATGTCAGCACGTGTAGAGAGGAAGAGAGAGACAAAGAGGTAAAGATAAAACAATTTATTATTCCGGGGCAAACGCCGTCAGCGGAGCAAGATAATCAAGATCGATCCTTTGAAGTTTCCCTGTTGACGGGGGACAGGGAGGGGTGGAGGAAAGGGGTGACCTGAATGTTGGTTACGCTACTGCGCTGCATCCCGTTGCGAGCTCCGTGTGTGTCTCTCGTTTTCCAGCAACGGTAGCGAAACCGCTCGAGAGATTAGCCCTCAGACGTACGAGGGCTATCTTTTGGCACGTTATTCATGAGCCGGGGGGATCAACGCGCATTTTGCAGTAATTTATTGCGGAATTCATTCCGCCTCTGATACACACATATACACGTATATAAACCGCAAAGGGACTCGTACACGGGATGCATATATACGTATATATCGACGTGCATCGATAGTATTTTGGGGGTGTCTTTAACAAATTACGGAGGGGCAGAACCACTGAATTGAATTTACGCGAATTTTTCATTTGCTCTCGTAAAGCAAGCTCGCCGGAAAATAGCGACTGTACACGTTTGAAAACTTGATAGCAAAATGTGACTCGACGCTCATCTGTCTCGTTTCGTTTGTATCTACTGGATGACCGAAATGCAAACCCGTTCAGCGCTCGATCTGCATTATTGCAGAATGATTTATTATTGGCAATTCTACTATGAATTAGGAATTATTTTACGGACCGTTATAAACAATTCGACTTTTACCCCTTATTAATATAATATATTATCACCGATTACGAAATACATCGACGTTCCGACTCGTCCATCTTAACTCTCCTTAAAGTCCGATATTGTATTATGACTACACGTTTCACCACGGGGCAATATAATCGAAATTTATCGTTCCTTAATGGAATTATCCTCTTGTTCTTCCACCAACTTGCCCTGAGAAACTTCTAGCAATAAAACCGATACGCCAACGCGATCATCGCTCGTTGCTTCGATCGTGTTTGCAGATGGTACGATCGCCGGTTCACGCAGGGTCGCAATAGTTTCTCGACGAAATTCATTTTCGACGAAAAGCCACGCAGAAGAGAAACTTTGATCCCGACGCACATACGATTAGAATGCAGGAGATTCGTTTCGCGACTGCGTCGCAGAATTAACTTCAATCTCTCGAGAGGCAATGATTCTGGCCAAAAGAGCACACCGCTTTAAATATTTGTGTACGTTATAGTAAAATGAACTCAGGTTTATATAATTTTAAGAGAGCATAGTTTTGGAGTATATTCCACTGCGAGGATAAATTTCATCATTGCATTTGTGCCGTTGCATCGCGTTAATTATTCCAGACTCAGCGAGAACAACACAAAGGTGTATCCTTTTATGATATTCTTGATGGCTAAAACACGAAAACGCACTTTGACGTTAAGTATGCAGCTTCTTAGAGTCAAAAAAGTTGATTACGCGTTTAATATCGCGAATCAACGATCGCGGATGCGAGCGAGAAAAATAAAAAACCGAGGTGTTCGTATAAATAAGGAAAAAACATACTACATTACGTCTGTCGTGACGCAAACGCGTTGACATAATCGTCCTTCTAATCTTCGGTCTAGAGTATGATGTAAGCGGAATATACATGATAACATTGATAAAACAGCATCTGCAGTTTCCTTCTTGCTGACCGCAGCAGAGGATACTGTGCAGAAATTCGAGAGGACCGGAAGGATATGGACGCGAGCTAGTCGTTGCAATGGCTGAGAGCATTTTACCCATGTAAAAATAATATTCAATTTTTGACATATTTCTCTAGAGTTCTAGAGTTCCTCTTAAATGTGTCAGAAAAAGTTTGATCGATCAAATAAGATCTAAAGATATTGATGGAGTATCAAAGGTATTTATTAAGATGTTTTCATTGTACAAAAATCGATAATAAATTTTTCATTTTATAATCGAGGGGGGTCAAATTTATAGTCATAATATTTTTTAATAAATTTCTCGAAGCGCTTAAGAAAATATCAGATTTGTGAAAAAAATTTTTCATTTAATAGAAACTTGACCTCTCGGAAACGAATAGATTATTGATTATTCTTTTCCTGGATATATGAAAATATGGAAACATAACGGAGCGTCAGTATTGTATAAGATCATCATCGTCGATGATATTTAATTATAGCAGCGATTAACGTCGTGTATATACGAAGTATCTATCTCTAAACTACACAGTTATACAACTATGGATCAAATGCAATTCATGGCTTATTATTAGCCACTTCCTGGATATTCTCGGCGGAAAAAGG
Organism: Formica exsecta; assembly: GCF_003651465.1. Taxonomy (NCBI): domain Eukaryota; kingdom Metazoa; phylum Arthropoda; class Insecta; order Hymenoptera; family Formicidae; genus Formica; species Formica exsecta. Next base: position 839,204 of record NW_021851188.1, read on the forward strand.
AAGTAATTTTATCCCGAAATAAGCGCAAAGGATTTAATATAGTCAGGATTTTCTGTACTATTTATTACGCTAATTTTATCAACCACCTGTGGCGTCGCTCCCGTGCTGTCGCGTAATAAATAATTTTTTGCAAATGAACGCGAAATTTTACAATTTGTTTAGCCCCCTATTTATTTTAACGCGCCGCTTGTTGTTTTTCTTTTTTACTTTTCCATTGATTTCGATTGCCCATTCATTTTCCGCTACCGATTATATTCACGTTTTATTCCAACGAACAAAATCAGATTTTCACATGTGCGTTTTGTGAACGCGAGTATTCCGCGAGTATTCGCGCTCGTAAACTCGCTTATCTATTCAGAGATATAGCACGTTGGGTTTGCACGTTCGCAAGAACGTCGTTAACGTCGTTCGCCGACATAGCTGGGAAGATGTTCGTCGAGTTATCGAATACGATGCTGAGAGAGGAAACTCGACACGACCGTCGTTTCTAGAGCTAAACTATCGTATTGTACTTTGATGGATCAGCGAGTTTAGCCGCAACGACATGACAGTGACTAAATATGCATTTCGCATTTAATTTCCCGTAACAAAACGCCGCAGGCGTATCACGACGAATTTCGGCAAATTCCTGTAAGTGTTAATTTATAAGGGTCGAGAGGGTCGAGAGTGTCGGGGCCAAGTTGGAAACATTCATTCCGTTCGAAAGTATCCACTCGTCGGATAGACGAGTCAGTAAGTTAACCCTTGGGGAGACGGCTGAACACCTGTTTCTGATTTCAAATCAATTCGCCGTGTGCGATAAATGTAGGGGAAAGAAGGAAGGGGGAGGATCGATAAAACAAAGTTTCCGCAACATCGATAAAATTAATCATTCTGAAATTAGTAAGTAATCGAGAATCTTCTTAATGACATTCCCGCATCATATCTAGTGACGTGAATATTAATTTCGCGAATGGCCATTAATGAATTATATACGTTACATGTGTACATAATTCACCGATCATTCTGTCAACGCTTTGCGGATTGACTGATTCATCTTACAATTAGTTGATTATATCTTTGAACTGAAATTAAAGTATTTTTAAACATGTATATCTGGTTGTGTTAAATTAATCTGGTCAAAATCGCAAAACAAAAATTTATAAAATTCTTTAGATTTTGGCTGTTAATTTTCCGCAGGCGAAAAATTTTTTAAATTTCAAACAATTGATACTCCTGGAAATTAAATTTATAAAGAAATAAAATTTGCACCTTTTTTTTATTCAGAATTAGATTTAAATAATGTACACGCATAATATATATACACGTGTGTGTGTGTGTGTGTATGTAGAAGACCTTTAAATTATATTATGCGGAAAAGGAAGGTCCTCGCACAAAGTTTTTGGTCGTTCAAATGTGGTCAGTGATTACGAGCGCGCTGTATCGCATCGCATGCATTACTTTCTCTCTTACTTTGATCGAAGTTGGTGAAAGCGCACCGGATTAGAAAGATACCAGCTGACGTTGCAGTCCGTTGCAATAAGTCCGGAGAGCGACTTGTGGCAGCGACGAATCGTTGCGGAAAAAGCTCTCTTTCTCAGCCGGCAAGGTGCGGACAGCGAGTTCGCTGTAAAGCGTGCATTTTTTTTCTAATGTGATTATCGCGCAAAGTCTCTCGCAACCAGTTCCCGAATTAAGAATATGTTCGAGAAATTAAATTGACGATGATTCACATACATCAGCTGATCGTCCTATCGATAACGCGCATCGTCGCGGTTCCAGGTCACCGAGTTGAAAATTCACTGCGTAGTTTTTTTAATTAAATTAAATTAAATCAACGACGACAATTCACATTCGCGACACTCGTTAATCGTTACGTCGATGAGCCACGTCGTCGTAATCAATGTTGATGTATCGTCAAATGCATTCCCCTTGTGTGTCACATAGAATTAAGGTATTAATTCTTTTAATTATAAAAATGATGAACAACACAATAGAACGTTAACAGTTCGCGTGCATAAGAGTTTCACTGGCACGCTCGTGAATCGCGCGATAACACGCGAATTGCGCGACGCAGATCACGATTTCCCGAAGCATCGCGATAACAGATAAGACTCACAGTCGATCGTTCCACTGGCGTGTGCGATTCCACTGATTTCGCATCTATTTTTTTTTCTTTTTTTAATTTTACGGCTATCACGAGAAAGATTTCACCGATTTCACATTTATTTTTTTTCTTTTTTAATTTCACTGCAACTATGAAAACGGACGAGGAACGGGCGCGACGAAAAACGGCACCGCACCGTGCTAACAGTGGATCGCATATGCGAACGCAATAGTCGAAGAAGGCAGATGGACGAGGGGGCAGCGTGCAGAGGCATGCAGAGGAGACCGAGCCACGCCGAGTGCAACGTGACTGTTGTATCCGCGCGGGTCACGTGGTACCGCGATCACGTTGCAGTCGCCGTGGCTGTCGAGTGCAACCTCTCGCTCTCGTCGAGCGCTTTCCCCCATCCTCTCTGTTCGAGGTCGTCGTTCGTTTTCTACTTTTTACTTCGCATTTTCCTATCCAGAATCCTCGGAGATACATATTCGGGGGTTTCTCCAAAGTATGTCCCTTTCTGCCCGCTCGCTCCTTTATTCTCGCATCTACGGGAAAATATTTTAGAAACTGTAAATTCTCTCTCTCTTTGGACGAATTTTTGAAAGATTTAATATTTTTCAATAGATCTAATTCAGTAGATCTTTGATATTATAAAAACAATCGATGGATGAATTATTAATTTATTGATTATATTACTTATATAATAGGATAGCAGATAGAATAATTCGACGTTACGCATTTCTTTGTCACGCACTTAATCCGCTTGACAAATAATTTTAATTATATATTTTGCGTAACTATTTTGTAACTCGATTTAAAGTATCGTACTGTAGAACGTTGTTATTGATCTGCAAAACCTCGCTTGCGTAACGAATTTGTGTTTGTCTTATTAAAATAGGCTTCGTGTATCGAATGAGATATGAATTTAACTATTCATAGCGCGACTCATCGATCCGGCAATTTATTGCGCAACTCATATGAAAATTTGCTGTTCTTTTCTCTCTTGGTTACAGACGTAACAACAATATATGCTTCTCTAAATTAATTATAATTTAATGACAGTAATAAAAGTAAATAAAAATAAAAGTTGTCTAAAAGTATTCTGGATGCTGTACCCCGTTATCGTTACGTATCTTGAGTTAATTAAATCATTATTTCTGTATTTTATATGTCTAATCAAAAATGTATATCATCAAGTGTATATTTAATCAAAAATATATAAAAATTAAAAATTGTTCCGCGATTCCAAATATGTACACACAATTTTTCAATTATTCCGTAGTTAAAAAATTGTGCGACTTTACTCATATTGATAAAAATAAACATAAAAGACACATTATGATCATGTATAATGGAATGTTACATATTAATTTTAAGGAAAACTATATTTAGAATATATATCTAAATATATAATTATATATCTTTAATAATATTATATATAATTATACATATTTCTCTTTTTCTCGAAAAAACCACATATCCACAAAAAATTGATTCGCACAAACCTTTCATTTTTGCATAATGAATTTTTCAAAATATATTCGCAATTAATAATATATTGATTACATACGTAAAATAAAAATCAATGGCAATATAAATATAGCAATAGCATATAAATTAATATAAATTCGCGAATTAATATTTTCTATGTATCTGTCGCCGTTACGTGTATATTGTATTTTGGGAATAAATACAAAATGTCATTTCAAAGTAAACAAGTTTGTAACAGAGTAGTCTCAAGATGTCACATGAGACAGATAAAATGATGATAAACTCCGCGATATAATCGTTCATTCGCTAATTAGTGGGCGTGTCTAGGAGGAACATAATCAAGTTACGAGAACAATAATAGACTTACGCAATTATTTTCAGAGACTGCATAATCTCGCACGAAGGTACCAGACGCTATGAAGTTTATGGAAAAATAAGGTGGGACACAGAAAGTATACATTAGTTTGCTATTTCACGATGACGCAACGAGAGTTAGCACAAGCTGTCGCAATTGTTGCTCTCGTCAATGATTACGAGCAAGTTACATACCTTTCTGTTTCTTTCGGGCGATCATGTCTCATAAAAGTTCTTTTTTTCTTTCATCGGTGGAAGAGATAATGAAATTATCATTTGCTACTAGATCAGTCACACAGTAGAATTATCTTCTTCCTCTTCAGTTTCTGTTTTTTTTTCTGATTTTATAAATAGAGGGTAAAGCTTCACATTATCAAAAGTCGTGAGACATGATCCTTTCTAAAAAAATGTCATAAGAAATACTGTACACGAGAAAAATATATCTCACATATTTGGATTCTCAAGTTGCTTGTTTCTATTATCAAAAATATATTTGGTACCAAATCTATTTATCATAAGTTTTATGTTTGAAGAGACAATGGCGAGATAATATTTTACTCTCACAAAAATTGAAATTCTAATGGGAAATATTAATAACAAAAATAAATATCAAATTTTTAAAAATACAATACCGCATAGTTGCCTCGAATATTGCGTAACTTGCAGAATATCCGTATGCTTAATTTCATGTATCATGGATAGACAAAGATTTTCTTCATTGTTACAATGCTATTCTTATAACTCGACACGACTCGTTGCATAAGAAAGGATTTATCTCAATGATATCCTTGACCGAATTATCATAGCATAACAATTTTTCATGGAATACAAGACAAGCGAAAATTATTATATATATAATCACAATTTTCGCAGAAACTCGAGTCATATTATATGCCTTTAATTTCTGCAAAGATAATATTAATGTAAAAAATTTTTTTCCGTTTTTTTCACACCGTAACGAAAAATTATTAAATCTCTTGTCATCTTATAAGAAATTTTAATTTAAAAAAGAAACACTATTAATAAATATATCCTATTTAAAAACTTTTATTGCACTTATGTAAAGTTTTTTTTTTTATTATTTAACGAAAAAAGATTACTACTTTAGAAGACTTTATGATAAATCATAATCAATAATACTTTCCACTTTTTTTTTTTACGCAAAAGCGGAAGATCTTTCGGCTTATCGTAAATAGACACAAGAGAGAGGAAGAGAGATAACTCTTAGAATAATTACAGTCCTCTATTTATTTATTTTCACATATAAAACGTATCAAGAAGAACGGATAGTGCGACCGCGATTTTGCGAAAGCTTCCCGTTGCTCTTGCTACATCTTCTATCGCGAAACCATATATGTGTGGTATAATATAAAAATGACTCTTCCTAAAAATCCATAATGAGTATCTCCGTTTCGTCCGGAGTTATAGAATACGCTTGCTTTAATCTCTCGATGCTCTCTACTTATTTGTTATCAATACGTAATAATATTCGACACTATCCTGTAGAAGTCGCTCTCTATATCTAAATATCTTCTCTATACATTCTCTAAGCTTTAATTCCATATATAAATTCCATGCGCCTTTTTTTTACATTATATATTCTCATTAGATTAGTTTATAATATAGTCCTGCGATTCTGTAACGATATCCACCGGCGTTACTACACTTTCTCGCAATCATTCATATATGTATTATACATGTTAATTATTAAACGTATTCATGCAAAATACGCTGTGCATATTTATAATTAAAATTTACATAGAGAAAAAAAAAAATAATTGAAAGACTGTTTCTGGGCAAGCAGAGAATAACGAATGTTTCGTGCACATCTTTTTAACAACGAATACACATATTCCAATTAAATAAACTCACGAATAGAAAAGAATATATGGAAGGATGATGAGAGCGATAAAAACGCATCCTCTCACCGCAATCGTTTTATGCGTTTCCTTTGTTGCTCCCGGTTTATTCCGCGCTAACAAGGAAACTTTCGGAAGCCTCTTCGAGTTTCGCAAGCTCCGCGCGGATTTGTCATAGAGCAGCACGAAATGAAAGACCGTCATTTTTTATTTTCTAACTGTTCTATGAAAAAAAAAATCCGAGCTAATTAAAACCATTTCGCTTTCGAGGTCTAAGATAATTAGAGAGGTATCCGAATAGCTTCCTTCTATCATCTGCGCTTGTGTTGTCATCATTACATAAAAATACCTATTATGATTTAAAAATCACGTTTAGCAAAGAACCTCTCTTTTATCGCGACAATTAAATAAAGATGTAAAAGATTCTGTTTGTCTAAATCGAGCCACAATGTGTATAACAAATGTTTCCGATTAATTCCGTTCGGAGAATTTCATAGGAGTAATTTTGGAAATAAAGTCAATATGTTTATCGAATGTCCGAAAAAAACGAGGCGCGCCCCAGAACATATGCATTAAATCACGTTATCGGAAGGAGTTGCTCTTACGAGTGCGGGCTCTGCCGCGTAGAATTATCAGCATTAAGATGAAGATTAAGAACGATTTTCGGATGTTGAATACTATGTATCACAAATAGTAGGGCGCGAAAAAACGAGGACCCGCAAATTTATTATTCGATATATCAGCCAATCATTAAAAAAAGTACATATGTATGTGTATGTAAAATATATATATATATATATATACAGTATAAATATATATAGTAATTAGGGTGATAATACGTACGGGCGAGAGAGAATTCTAGCCTATCGGAAACGGAACTCCGTTGAAGGAACTATATTTCTCGATAACTCTGCATCCGTCAAGTCCTGACGCAAAATCCGTCCGCGCGCGAGATTTACATAAATCTCTTAATATAACGCTTAATATATAACAATTTATTTGATAATTGCGGTATGATAATCAAGGCCGTCGAAGCTAACAGTAGAATTGCGATATCAAGCGCATCTTATCAAACATATATAATTCCTCTTTTAACGTTATACACAATTATATTCGCCAGAGAATCTGCCTTTCTCGATAATGATATACAAATGTCATGTAACAAATGTTATATAAATGTTAATTAGAGTAGTTTGCGTGAACATTAGGTAAAGATAATTAAAGTTGACATAATTCCTCCCGTCCCCTTCGTTCTATAAAGAAAGAAATGTGGATTCAGTCGGACTTCACTTTAATTTATGTATCCACGGGAACGATAAATATAGAAATATATAAATACGTATTATCTCGTGATAAAGCAACTCCGATAGAAAGTTTTCATTATAAACCGTGTAATGATAAAAGCTAGCGCTTTCTTTGCCCTCAATTGAGCAATACACGTCGCGGCGATTGTCACTCTGCGATTTTGGCGGTTATTTTCTGTTTGGAAACGAAGAAAATTACCAAGAAGCCAGATATCAGCATATAATCGAACTTTCAAGAAAAAAGCTAATTAACTTGCATATATCTATAATAATTGTTATGGACTGTGTCTAATGAGTAGCGACTTAAGCCTAAATGGACAAGCTCTCTTAAAAAATAATTATAATCACTGTATAAAATTACACTTTTTTAATCTCGTGCGCATATCTCATCATCGTCGAAATTACGGACGTGCATTCCTCATTCTTCTCGCTCTCGTCACCAAATTTAACAATGTCTCGTTCGCATATTGTCATTCTTCGTTTTGATTATAATGTGGTATTTCATTTCGTCAAGAGGACTAATAAAAATAGATACGAGACGCGTCCCGGAAGCTTCTGTAAATTTAATGTTAACAGAATTCTTTTTCACAGAAGTATCCTATCGAACAAAACTTGTTAAAATTTCGGTCAATTATTCCGGAAATGTATTGCATATGAGCATAAGTCGCGTTTTTTCTATCCTTATTTTAAAAAAGTGCACGATTGATACATTAGGAACAAAAACGGCACGTAGGCGCGTATTAACGTTCCATAGAGTGGACACCAAAAAACGACAATGTAACAATTTAAAGATTTGCATTTATACGCTGCGCATTTATACTCTCGCATTGTTATCCAGGTACGCATTCGACATGACGCAAACGATCTCTCGTTAAAAATACGTAAGACACTATACAAAGTCGCAAAAAGTTTTAATCGAACTCCATTTTCCTTTATATATGGCTTATAGGAACATCCAGCTGTGTGCGGAGGATTTTTTTGCGCGTATCAAGTGCGATTATCGCGCACGCGTCTCATCTTCGCTCGCATCAGTCGCGATTTTCATGCGTTTCGGTGGTCTGCCGCGTTTCCTCTTAACTACGGTACTCACGGCACAATCGACGATCGGTTTTCGTTTGACGTTCGTTTTGAAGACAGTTCCAGTCGCGTCAGTCTCGATGCTTCTCTCGCTTTCGGTAGTCTTCCTCGTACGTCTAGGACGTCCGGCTATTCGCTCCATCTCGTCGAACTGCGCCTGTAAGCGGCGCGCCAATTCAAAATCCTCTTTCTCTTGCAGCAACAATCGCTCGATCTGTTGCTGTTCCTCGATCGCTTCTTTGTCCGAGGGCAGCTCCTTGACGCAAGTTCCGACGACGTGGTTGCTCTCCGGAACGCACTCCTCCGTCTCGTCAGAAGACTCTGGTGGCGAGTCGTAGTTAAACCTATTGTTATTCTTGTTGCGCGCCCCGTCCGATACGTGATCGCTCGACTTGGAGACCTTCGTCAAGTTTCGCGTAGACTTCCTCAGATTCACTTTACCATTCGTGTCTGAAGAAAACTCGATCCTCTCCAGAGCCTCCGTATTGCTTTGAGAAGTCCTGCTGATTTTCCTACGCTTCGTTCTTCTTGGCCCAGAATGTTCGATATTCACTTCCGCGCTTTCTTCGACCGTCGAGAACGAAACATGATCCGTTGCGGAACTCTCGTCTCTCCTCTCAGAAAATGTTTTCTTCTTCATTGCTGCTCTGCTTTTTTTAGATGTATTGGATTCAATTTCTCGTTTCGACGTTTCTTTTTCCATGTTTTCTTTCCTTCTTTTAATCCGCTCCGCTATATTTTCGACCGCTACGTCATCGCGATCGCTGTCTTGCTCGTCGTTTTGCGGACTTACTTTGCCGAATGAATCCATCGGATCATCCTCTTCCTCGTCTATCACATTCAAAGTGAGTCCAGCTGCCCTCTTATTACTCCGCAGATTTCTATTCCCCTTAGATTTTACTATCATACCATTTCTCACGCGCGTTCTCCAAGATTTACGAGTTTTTTTCGCGTCTGATTCATCGTCCAACTTTTTGCTCGTTTTAAGGCCATTAACTATTTTGTTTGCGTTCTTCGTATAATTTTTGTTGCTGTCGAATGATGGTTCGGGCACAAAATCAAGTCGACGGATAACGTCGTTTGTTTGAGGTTTTGTCATCGACTTATTCGAAACCGTTTGAGAATGGTCGAGGGACGTCGACGGTTGCTGATCGATTAGCGTCTCCTCTAGATTGTGCGCAGCTTGCTTTTGTTTTGCGTCCTGTTTTATTCTACCTGTAATAGAATCATTAAACGGTTAAATTAAATAACCCATATTTGCATAGTCTTAATTAAGTAATTGTTCATGCATAAATAACGTTTTACGCGTGTAAACGCCTATAATTTACCTCTGAAGGCGCTCCAAGAACATCCAATTATACGTTTCATGTGTGTCGGCGATGGAGGTTTTGGCACTGCATTAAACGTTTTCTTTAAAACAGGAATCACTCTAATCAATTTCGGATCTATCTGTTTCCCATCTGGGAACAAAAAAAGATGTTTTCTATGTAAACATTTATCACATTAAAAAAATATAGGTACTACATTTTCTCTCTTTCTTTCTCTGATAGATATATACCTGAAGAAACTTTTAATTTCGTTCTCGGTACCGTCTTGATCGGTTTGAAATGATGAATCTCCTGATTTATGCTGTCATGACTGCCCGAACTCTCAGCACTCCCTATTCTTTCGTCATCATCAGCCAACGTCATACACACCTCTATCCCTAAACTCTTCTTTTTGCTGTTCACCACATCGCTCGGTACGCGCAACTCTTCTTTAGTCTCCGTCATATAAGCTTTGGATGTGGAACATCCGGGATCCGTGGAATAATTCGAAGTGCAAGGTTGGGTGAATTTGGATACTGTTTTATGTTTTAACGTTTTTGTGACAGCATTATATACTGGTATTTGTTTCTGACAACAATATTTAAGTGAAACTTTATGCATACTGGATGCATTTGCCTCATTAGAGCCATATATATTGGAACATATTGTCTCGATTTTAGATAACAGTGTCGTATTCGTTTGTCTTGGTTTTGTGCTGTCGCTGACAGACTCGGGAAGACTCATCTGCCTGCTTTCCAAGTGTGCAGCTTCGGTTTGTGGCGTTTCGACATTATTTACAAGCATAGTCTTAGTGTTAAACCTGGACGCGTCGAGAACATAATTCGATACCGATGTGTTTAAACATTGATTGTAACACTTTGTAGCTTCCTTGTGCTTCTTCACAACCTGCTGCTTTGCCAAGGTCTTGGCTAGCAATTGATCCTGTGCCAATTGAGCCAACAATAGTTGTTGCTCTTCTACCCGAATTTTCTGTATCAACGCCTCGCTGGCTATCTGTTCGGCTTGTCTCTGGCGACGCATTTCTTCCTCGGCCATTTGAAGTTGCGCCTCATATTCCCTGTGTATTTCTCCAGCTGCGCTGAGTATTCTTTTTGTTGCATAATCTGTGTGTTAAAGGAAAATACTCTTCCTTTATAACTTGTAACAAGATCATCCTATTTGATATAAAAAGCGCCACGTATTTCGCAATTATAATCACTTTACATTCAAACAACAAATAGGTAAAGAATAATTACAGTCGTTAACGCTCTTATTATTGTTCTTATTAAACAAAGCAAGGTTTTAGAAAGTTGAAGAAAGTGACACCGTACACATGTAAAGACATAATAACGCCGAAGGCACCAATAGCTTACATAATCCGTACGAATCATTTCGAAGAAAAATATACAAAGTGTCGGTAGAAAATACAAGTGAAACTCACCGCCACTGCAACGATAGGTTATGTTATATTTGTTTATTGCTGTGACGCGCGCGCGCGCTCGTGTGTGTGTATATGAGCGTGTGCGTCACTTACCAGCGTCCAAGCTGAGATCCCCCTCCTCGCCATTATGCTTGTTCTCGACCTCCTTCGGGAACTTGGCCCTGATGAGTTCCCAGAGGCCGTGGTTCACCAGGGTCTCCGACTTGGTCGCGTTACGTAGCCACGAGCCCACCCGGACCCGGCACAGGGGACAGCTCAAACTGTTGTGCTCGAACGTACCCTTAAGACAGCGCAGACAGAGGTTATGTGTGCACGGCAGCGTCACTGGCTCGATTAATATCCCACGGCACACCGGGCACATAAGATCGCGTAGATGCACTTCCGCGGTGGCCCGCGACGACAGATCCAACAACTTGGACGTACGCTTCAGATACATCTTTCCATATCTTCTCCGCGATTACGGCTACTGCACTGGGAACAACTACACTGTCGTCACCGTCGCGACGACACTTCGTCTTCGAGTGTGTGTCTGTGTGTATTGTATACACGATTCCGTCGTTCCGCGCGTCGCGAAACGCGTGGATCCGGACTGGTAAAACAGAGAAAGAGAGAGAAAGAGAATGTCCTCTGCATTCTTTCTCTCTTATGAAAAGAATATGGGAACAACTACACTGTCGTCACCGTCGCGACGACACTTCGTCTTCGAGTGTGTGTCTGTGTGTATACGCGATTCCGTCGTTCCGCGCGTCGCGAAACGCGTGGATCCGGACTGGTAAAACAGAGAAAGAGAGAGAAAGAGAATGTCCTCTGCATTCTTTCTCTCTTATGAAAAGAATAGCTATTATCGCGTATACATATAGAGAATTAAAATTGAAAAATTTAACATCTTGAATAATTTTTTAAATTAAATAAAATTTAATGTAATAAGATAATTAACATAAATTTCAAAATATTAGTTGTATATTTTGACTAAATGCATATTAAGGTATATATATGAATGGAAAAATGCTTTTCTAAGTTGTTTCCTTTTTTCTACACTTATCTTTTCTGTTTTATAATAATTTTAAAGAAATATCATCTTTTTTATTATGCAATATTAAAATAATAAGATTATTTGTTTTTATTGATATATGTATTAAAAAATAGTCATAAAACTTGTATTTAAATGTAACAATATAATTCCATAATAGGATATGTATATTTCTATGACATGATTCTTATAAGACTTATGGTCCAGAAATTATTTCATACAATATTTCTATGTGTATTTCTTTCTTATAACTTATTACTAGTATAATAAATTTACTTCTATTCGATTATTTGCACATTCTAGTTTAGAAATAATCCAATACAACAGTAAGACTTGTCCAAGTTTATCATCTAAATGGAACTCAGGATGTTTTATCTCTTCTATTTCTTCTCCGTTTCATTCAGAGAGATGGAGAAGAAAACGAAATTCGAAAGTGAAAACTTGGACAAGTCTATTCTAATCGATTAACTCTAAACTTACCAAAAAAGCAATGCACAAAGAAAACCTATTAAGAATTTTAAATAACAGATGAAATTGTAAAAATTTATCTTAATTGGTTTATAAATAGTGCGCGTTGATGTACTTGGAAAATACACAAACATGCAACGCGCATAAAAAGACAACATACCAAAATATATATCAATCTTCTATGATTTTATGTGAATGTAACATTTATCTTCAATTCATATAAAAACGAAAACATCATAAAGAAATTTGCGAATAAAAAGAACAAAAATATCCGCCTATCATAGTATCACGCACACAACCACTTTTATAAAATATTTAAAATTCACGTTTATATATTTATCGAGTACATAGCCTGGTATCAGATATCTCTGCACTCTGCATGACATAATTTTAAATAGTAGCACTATGGAAGCTTCACATTTCTTTATTACGAGAAACGATTGCATTTTTGCATGTCCTAGTCGTCACACATTCTGACATATTCATGACATACAAATGAGTAAAATCCAATCAGCCTTATCGGTGATACCTCTTATTAATCCGTCTATTTTGCTTTGGCTGAGGGACGATTTCTTAGATTTTTCTTCGTCGCCTGATCTACCTCCGGAAGATCGTCATCTTCGGATAAGGCGGATTTCTTACCTGCAAATATACGCATGTCTTAATTCCAAAAATAAATTTTGACACTCCACATAGATAAAATCAATAATAAAACATAAAATAATAATAAAAATTTAAATAAAATGAAATCGTCCTCACCTTCTCGCTTTCTCAGCTTTTGTTTCGGCTTGGTTTTAACGACAACGGGCGCAGCATTCTCACGCGCGCGCTTAATTTGCTTCGCGATGAAATAGTACAGGAGGTAAGCTTGGAAGAGCGAAATAATAGATACCGCCGAGAATTGCACGGCAGGAGTATTGAAATTGCCGGTGTCATAGTCGAAATTGAACTCCAGCTTTCTCAAACCGTACAAAAATACAACAACCGTAAGTACGATGGTCGCAAGGCGTGCGAACGCATATGTTGAATTAGCGATGAGGAATGATACTGTAAACATCATATAAATATATTTAGAGTTCATGTTATATAAACACAATAACTCAACTGTTGGCAAAGGTAACTTACATTTCGTTCTTTTCTCCTTTTGACTAATAAAGTGAACCAATCTGGCTCCATGTAACAAGGCATCTGCCACATAATGGAGAGTCAACAAAATTACTGCTAATTGTTGGAAACTGCAAAAAATAAATATTTATTATAAACTGGGGAAAAAAATTTAAGAAAAAAGTATGCATAGGACATTATTATATAATAATTACTTAAAGAAATAAGCCGCAGATGTAAAGAATAATCCAATAGTTGCATGGAGAATACGTTGTGGGATATCTTCTTTCTTGACTCGTTGGAAGTAGAGCTCGGGATAACAATGTAACCAATAAGCAAGCTGGCCAATAAAGAATAATTTCAAGGAGAAAGACATTGGCGCTGGGTATTCTTCCCACAATGCCCATATGTTCAAAAGCATATTTTCCCTAAAAGAAAAACGTTACACTTTTAATATATTTGTGTCTGAAGAATTTGTTATCCAAAATTGAAAATTATAAAATATGAAGATTTCTCTTTATAATTAAAATCTATGTTACCTGATGATAATATCAATGGCCCATAATGCAGATAATGTATAAAATACTATCAATTGGCTGGACTCGTTAAATTTAGAGAGTTTGACTTTACTGAGATGGAGACGTTTGGATATTTTCTGTGAAGAAAAATAAATTTTTCCAGTAACAAACTTTAATGCATTTTTATACTCAGTATATTTCATATTTGACAGGTACTTTCAAAATCGACAATACGTGATTAAAACTATAGGAAAATATAATAATTTTAATATATATAGAATAGATTTCCGCGTTAACAAAAAAATATAAAAATAAAATTTTATAGATATTTTAGAAGAGGATAGAAGACACGAATATTTGATATCATCTTGTTAAATGTTTAAGTAATTCATCTAATCGTGTCTCAAATGACAAGAATGACAAGCATCTTAATAATAATGTACCGAGAAAAACGATAGCTAAATACAAGAATTAATTGAATTTTACCGTTTTGAAATATTTAACATTTTATAATATAAATCAGTATATTTCATATTCGACAGGTATCTTATATATTACTACTTACATCAAATATATATTCCTGAAGCACTGCATGCATTATAATGGTTATCAAGAAGTAAAAGAATACTGCGCAGGCGTCTTTCCATCCTGTAGCATACTTTATCAATGCTGTTGGATTTTCAGTGGTGTTAGTCACATTATGATGAATAGCAATAAACAAATATGCCCATGGCGAAGTAACCTGAAAGAAAATAATTATATTTGATAAATTTGATGTAACAAAAATAATAAAGCTAGGGAGAAACGCACAGCTGTAAGAATAATTTAGTCATTCTAATAAGACATTTTACTGATAATCTTTTTTTCCAAGATTAATAATATAGAATCTCCAAAGTAATTTTGTCTAATAACATAATACAGTTATAAATGTAATATTAAATAATCTTTATATATATGAATATATGTCACAATATTTTTTTTATAATGATATTTAAAGAATGATAAATTAGAATACTATTTAGGAGTACAAAATGTCTTCACAAATCTTATAAACAAATGTTTACTAAAGTATCTAGCAGTCCCAATTAACATTAACAATCTAACATATGGTCATCCTATTTCTCAAACTTCTTGAAATTTTTCTAATCTAATGCAAGATACAGAGAGACAAAGCTTGAATGTGAACGATTCATGCAAATACAGTTATTTTCCAAATCGTTTCACTCGAGGGAATCGGGGTAGCCACGCAAACGTCCGAAGAAAATTGACAGATCAGAAACCGACCTGCACCATCAAGCCGATCACGAAGACCATAGCCACGCAGGAGACGATGTCTGCATGGTTTTGTATGACAAATTCATGGCTCAGTATCGGCGGATTCTTGTTGGAGCTCTTGCGTCCCTTCACCGCGACCATTTTGTCCCAGACGAGCGTATGTTCACTGCACGGCGAACGCGGCACGACAGAACAGACTTCGGTGGCTTCGCCGCGGAAACCGGGCCACTCTACGCCACGCCGCTTCGCCGTGGAAACGTCACGCGCGCGGTGGCCAACACGCTGAGCAATGTGGCGCTCGCTCCTCTAACCTGTTGGCACCGCGCAAGTCGCATTGACGATTGTATGTTCAGGACATCTCAGGGGAAATTCATTCCTAGCCATCGCGCAAGAATGCAAAAATTGTATTTATTTCGACAGAATATATTGGAGTTGTAAAACGAGACGGACAGATTTGCGGGAAAAAGGCAGGAATTATGATTACGATCTGGACGCTCGTTTGACTTCTAGTGCGACGCATTACCCAGCATACCTCACGCGAATTCGAACTAAAAGAAAATCTTGCGCGTATAATGATGGATTATTGCAAATGAATAAAAGTTAAAGTCGAAAAGAAAAATTGTGCTCGAAAATCATAAGCGGCACACTGAAAATCGACGTATTAATGTGCGCTGCGCTCATAATTTATAATTTTAATTTTTGTTGCTTTGATTCGTATTAAAAATAATAAATTAGTAAATCACGAGAAATATGAGTTTCGATAAAGGCCTACCATAGCGATACAATTATGCGTTGTTTACCAAAAGTTGATTAATTGTTAATTATAATGATCATAGCCATTGACGAGATATTGTTAAAAACAACCAGCCTTACAGAGATATCTACTCACATAGATTGAAAAATCCGCTGTACGCTAATGCTTTCTCAGGAAATACAATGACCAAAGTAAAAAGTAATAAACATAGTCGATAATAATAAAAATGCAGTTACTCGAGAAAAAAAATATTACATTGGTATATATATATATATATTTATATTAATTTATTACTTATATTTATATTAAATAATTATTTTAAA
>NW_021851188.1:855805-856840 GCF_003651465.1 Formica exsecta
TAATTTAATATAAATATAAATGAATAAAACAATATAATATAAATAAATATAAATAATATATTATTGATACATTATTAATATATATTGATAAATTAGTATAATTACAAAAAATGCGCAGTAAAACGATAGATCACAGAATCGAGTAATTAGCATAACGAAAAGAATTGTGATATAATCAATCATTTAATAAATAATTAGTTTACAATTTAAAATTCTTATAAAATTTACATAAATGTATGTTATATAGTACGTAAAATAATTCGCACAGCAGCGAATTATCAATAACATGGTGTTCGACTTTGGTGACGTATAGTGAGCTATATTGTTTACGTGTTACGGCTTTGTTATTATTGGCACGATACTTGAATAATACTGTAATGGGGCAAGACGCCCCATCAAGAAAATTCCTTCTCTACCTGTTATTATTCCCACGGCGACACTCGAGCAGTAATAACAGTGTGCGAGACGCTCCATCGAATTCCTATTCTAAATACAATCGCGACAAGTAGCGGAAAATTTATAAACAAATTAATTGATTGGTAATTTTTTATTTAATGTTTAATTTTAAATATTTATAATTTATAACGTTGAATATTTAATGCTAAATATTTGAATTGATCTTTTTTTAAATTCTTGCTGTTATCGGATTTAATTTGTCTCGAGCACATTTGGTACCCTAAACTTATATGTACTCACATATTTAACCAAGCAATGATAAAAGCGCATGTATTTCATTTTTCTTAAATATATTCGATTGTAACCACATATACATAAAGATCGTTATATTCAATTGTTTTTTAATAAAAAGGATATTTCTCTCTCGTGGAAGAACATGTTTTTTTTACGTGAACTTTTATCTCATATATTGAAGATGATGACAACGGTAACAGTCGTTAATTCGCTGCCGAAATCACTGCTATCGGGAGCAATCAGGAAGATCGGGAATTCGTTCCCTCCTGTAGCGGGATTTCTGACGTTTAATGAATCACTTAACTTTCCTTTGTGGATCGATTCCATAGGGCCTGACATAGAAAT
>NW_021851188.1:861113-874877 GCF_003651465.1 Formica exsecta
TCAGTGATTTAACGACGAACACCATATACTGTTTGAAATCGAATTACGAGAAAAATTCATTAAATAATATACTTTGAGAGAAGATATATTTGCTTCTTTTTTTTGTTAGGAATGTTCTTCCATCATTATTCGTATTAGTATCAGTATTATCTCTTAAAGATGAAAATATTTAATAATAGATTAAACATGGATATAATGGATAAATTTCATTTTTTTTCAAGTATATAAATTAAAATTACAATCAGTTTTTGCAGAATTTTTAAAAAATTGTGGTTACAAACGAATATATTTTATTAATTAATTTAATTTTTGGTCTCTTTTAAGAAACCATTTGCAGGCACTGGACATCCCACCATTTTAGGATTAGTTTATAAATAAGTGTATATGTACATATAATAAAATACATGCGCAAATTATGTGATATATTTAACAAGACTCTTTTTTATATTATATTTAATATTATATCGCGCAAATGCATGAATGTAACATGAAATATGTGAGTAATTAAAAAGTTCGAGACAAATTGAATGGGTACTCTGATATCAGTAAGATATCGGCAAATTAATTTATTGATATTTTGATTGTTATAAACAAATTAATTGATTGGTAATTTTTTATTTAATGTTGAATTTTAAATATTTATAATTTATAACGTTGAATATTTAATGCTAAATATTTGAATTGATCTTTTTTTAAATTCTTGCTGTTATCGGATTTAATTTGTTTCGAGCACATTTGGTACCCTAAACTTATTTGTACTCACATATTTAACCAAGCAATGATAAAAGCGCATGTATTTCATTTTTCTTAAATATACTTGATTGTAACCACATATACATAAAGATCGTTATATTCAATTGTTTTTTAATAAAAAGGATATTTCTCTCTCGTGGAAGAACATGTTTTTTACGTGAACTTTTATCTCATATATTGAAGATGATGACAACGGTAACAGTCGTTAATTCGCTGCCGAAATCACTGCTATCGGGAGCAATCAGGAATATCGGGGATTCGTTCTCTCCTGTAGCGGGACTTTTGACGTTTAATGGATCACTTAACTTTCCTTTGTGAATCGATTCCACAGGGCCTGACATAGAAATAAGACAAGTTGAAGTCGCTTTCCACTTTTAGGATCGTTCTTCTCTCTGTCAGATATTAACCAGTGTGTCACTCGGCAGAGGGATCCTGATCTGGTCTAATCGTTAGGTCAGTTATCCTCCATTAAACGCGGCGATAACGCGATTATCTTAAGAATTATAAAGTTTATTTTATTTTGTTTTGCAATTGTTTACGAAACAGGATATAGATTTTATTTTTGATCGCGCAATTCGTATAAAATCGCGCATTTGAAAATAAATCGGCCATTAGATTCTACATCCGCGTTCGATTCCTTACATTATAAATCCACATATTATAATTACAAATTATGAAATGCACTCCGAATGTCGAAACATTTTTATTGTCGCAACATATTACAATTACCGTCAATTTATTTATTCATCGTGTCACATTCGCGAAATTTAAACCGCGATTTATCTTCTGATTTAATTGTTGGGTAACATCGAAACTTTATCTATCTTTTCACGCTCCAGGTTGTGCGCTCTTCATGCTCCGAATATTTTCTTTAAAAAATCTTTCTCTTTTAATTGAGAGAGAAACATAATCGATAAATTCATTGATGATTTTTTTGGTCGCGGTATCAGCTACGTTTAATCTAAAAATTTTAATATATTTTATATTGTACGTATTTTGAACATTTTCGTGTAATTCCATGTAATAAATTATTTTATATTAAATTTTAAATTATATTTTGTATTGAATTTCTGATTATATTTTGTATATTGTTATATATTTTGTATATTAAATTTATTATATCATTTGTTGTATCATTTATTGTGTATTAAAATGAAAACAAAAATAAAAAGGACCTACCCTAACCTGAGAAATGAAAAAGAGGAAAACTATCCTCACACATTTTTCCTCCTCTGGGTTTAATCGCTCTCAAAGCGATTAAACTTGCTTCATTCAAAACGCTAATAAGTTACCGGTAGGGTCACCCATGCCGGACAGGTTCAAGGGGAAGAGTCAGACTAAGAGAGATACCATAATTATTATAAATTTATTATATTATTATTTTTAAATTAAATAAAAGTGTGAAAAAACAATAATTGAGAGAATAAAGAAAAGGGATTTTTAGTCGTTTGAACATCTTTTAAGAATATTTGAAGACAAAGCGCAGGCTCCTACGTTCTTAAGACAACAGAATTCGATAGGCCATAAAAATACAGGAACTTAAAAAAAAGGATGTGTTGGACAGTATTCCTATCATCGAGCGAGCATATAAACGTGAAACAATTAATTAATGCTGTTAATGATTACAACTTATCTGATTTCGAAATAACACGGCTGAAATTATAGGAAAATGAAGTATTTATAATAGAATAGACCTCTGCGTTTCGGAAATCACAATTTTTCGTATGTCGTATAAAAATATATTCAAGTCTTGAGAGAGGTAAATTTTTTGCAATTTTGGCTTCTTATTTAAAGTTCTGGATAGCATCCCATGAGATATAAAAGAAACTTTTAGCATTTTTACGTTGAAACCAATATTGCAATAGATATCGCAACTTTTTGTATGATATTTTCCAAAAACTTAACAGTATCACCGGGCGATTATGTGAACGTGAAAGAATTAATTAACATTGTTAATGATTAAATCTCTTTCAAAATCGACAATACGTGATTAAAACTATAGGAAAATATAATAATTTTAATATATATAGAATAGATTTCCGCGTTAACAAAAAAATATAAAAATAAAATTTTATAGATATTTTAGAAGAGGATAGAAGACAATATTTGATATCATCTTGTTAAATGTTTAAGTAATTCATCTAATCGTGTCTCAAATGACAAGATGACTTCGCATCTTAATAATAATGTACCGAGAAAAACGATAGCTAAATACAAGAATTAATTGAATTTTACCGTTTTGAAATATTTAACATTTTATAATATAAATTCAGGCTAAATATTTTCTATGCTTTCTTGCATTTTTTTTCAAATTAATTTCAATGATTGGGCCAACATTGCATATGAAGTTTAATTTAAGTTCATTTGAAAAATATAATTTATCTTAATTTGAACGAAAAACTATTTTTTGCGTAAATTAATTTAATATTATTATTTTATACCAAATTTTTATATTCTGAAAATTTATTTCTTTTTTTAAATTTGGGATTTTTCGTAATATTGCAGTTTATTAAATAATATATGGTGTAAAAGAAATAAATTGCGCACGCGTGGCCGACACTTTGTAATATTTTAATCTAGAGTAGAGTTTAAATTACTTATTGCTACAATATATTTGATATCAATTTTTACAAATTGCTATATAATTTACAAACGCGAATGTTTAAAATAACAATAAAATTTAATGAGACACATCAAGAAAAATATAAAATATATATTTCGTACATTTACAGAAAAATTAAGTATATAAAGCAATAGATATCGCATCTTTTTGTATGATATTTTCCAAAAACTTAACAGTATCACCGGGCGATTATGTGAACGTGAAAGAATTAATTAACATTGTTAATGATTAAATCTCTTTCAAAATCGACAATACGTGATTAAAACTATAGGAAAATATAATAATTTTAATATATATAGAATAGATTTCCGCGTTAACAAAAAAATATAAAAATAAAATTTTATAGATATTTTAGAAGAGGATAGAAGACAATATTTGATATCATCTTGTTAAATGTTTAAGTAATTCATCTAATCGTGTCTCAAATGACAAGATGACTTCGCATCTTAATAATAATGTACCGAGAAAAACGATAGCTAAATACAAGAATTAATTGAATTTTACCGTTTTGAAATATTTAACATTTTATAATATAAATTCAGGCTAAATATTTTCTATGCTTTCTTGCATTTTTTTTCAAATTAATTTCAATGATTGGGCCAACATTGCATATGAAGTTTAATTTAAGTTCATTTGAAAAATATAATTTATCTTAATTTGAACGAAAAACTATTTTTTGCGTAAATTAATTTAATATTATTATTTTATACCAAATTTTTATATTCTGAAAATTTATTTCTTTTTTTAAATTTGGGATTTTTCGTAATATTGCAGTTTATTAAATAATATATGGTGTAAAAGAAATAAATTGCGCACGCGTGGCCGACACTTTGTAATATTTTAATCTAGAGTAGAGTTTAAATTACTTATTGCTACAATATATTTGATATCAATTTTTACAAATTGCTATATAATTTACAAACGCGAATGTTTAAAATAACAATAAAATTTAATGAGACACATCAAGAAAAATATAAAATATATATTTCGTACATTTACAGAAAAATTAAGTATATAAATATTTTTAATAAACGGACATACACTAGCGTGATTCACATACTGAACTCGATTGGATGTCAATCTAGTAGTTTTTACACATTGCAAATAATCTGTTACAACAGATTATTACATTTATTTGCAACAAAATATTACATTTTATCTTACAACGTTTTCTAACATGGAATAATAAAAATAATTTCTGTGCTATACTCATTTCTCTATAATAACAATATATTATGCGTATGAGTTTTATATATATATTTTTAAGAATGTATATAAATAGTTTTCTCTTCCTTTTTTTACTATTATTTAAGATAATTAAGGATTATCACAATCAGTTTAGAAATATTTTATAATATCCTATTAATGTTTTTAAGAGATAAATATTTATAAACTGTACGGGACGCGTGTACTTTTCATCATAAATTTCATTTCTCTAAATTTTTCATTCAAGATCTATTAAAATATTTCTGCATTATTAAGTTTGTGGGTATTAAATTTTATATAATTTAACTCAACATAAAAGAAATTTTTCCAAAAAGTGTTAAAGAAACTTTGTCGACAATATGTAGAAATACAATCTTAAACTTTTGTTGTATGCTCATTATTTGTTAACGCGCACTCGTCGCACCATAGGAACGTCATATACCAAATTGAAGAAGGCATTTGCTATATGAGCGAATGCTCTTGCCCACGCAGTGATTTTATAATTAATTTCTTTTAATAGCGGTAGCGTGTTTTCTACTGAAGGAGGTTTTTCCCTGAAAAATAAATATATGTTATGAAAATAAGAGCGCGACTTAAAAAATTTTGAATTAATTCCATTTTTTAAATTTATATAACAAATAAATTTTTTATCTATTTTTCTAATATAATAAAAATCTTTTTGTATTAATATAAATAAACCATAAATAATTGTACTATATTAAAAAATTTTGTATCAAAACGCATTTTAAAATAAATAATAATATACGATTATAAAAAGATTGATCTAATATAGATATTCACCTGTCGCTTTCCAATTGCTTCTTCGTTTCATTGGTATAAGTGTACATATAGCACGCCGGATAGGAACTCGTAGTCTTTACTCGATGAAACATTCCTGTTTTTACGGGAATCGATTTTTCTTTCGGTACAATAATCGTTTTTGTCGATTCTTCCTCGTTATAAGTTACTTGGCCTTCTAATACAGTCAGGGAGACGTTTGCAAAATCGGTGGATATGTAATTTTCCAAGTACATTCCCGGAAAATCGGCTACGAATAACACATCCGTATAATTCGACCAGGTATATACGTGCTGCTGAATTTCCTCCAGTTTATATCTGACAGCCATAAAGAACATAATTATAATTTTTATTGACTTTTTTAGTTAACCAATAATTATTAATTTTATAATTAATTATTTATTAATAATCTTACAATTGTTATTATTATCTCTAAAATTAATTATCTTTTGCGATATATTTGCGCTTGCGCGAAAATACATTATAATTAATGAAGTTTTAACGACCATAAAAATAGACGTACCGATACGAATTATATCGCGTGAGTAATGGCATTAGAAATGAAACAGGTTTGAAAGGATGCCAATCGACCGTCAACATATCGACATTTGGGTCAAATATTCTCTGTTGAAATCTGCCGTTTAGCGAACACCAGACGTCCATGTAAATGCTTAAATTCGTGGACAGTCTCATCCATTTTTCCTTATCCTCAAAATGGTAACGGGTACCCAATGTTTCCTCCCTTCGACGCATCAAATTATCCTGAAATTATATATGAAATAGAAATACACATAACAATATTTTATTAATAAGATGAGCAGAGCGTTTAAAAAAAAAAAAACGGGATTCAAAAAAGCCAATTATATTAATTAAAAATATTAAATAATATTACAGATATTTATTGCGACGCTTCAATACCTTGATCTAATATAGATATTCACCTGTCGCTTTCCAATTGCTTCTTCGTTTCATTGGTATAAGTGTACATATAGCACGCCGGATAGGAACTTGTAGTCTTTACTCGATGAAACATTCCTGTTTTTACGGGAATCGATTTTTCTTTCGGTACAATAATCGTTTTTGTCGATTCTTCCTCGTTATAAGTTACTTGGCCTTCTAATACAGTCAGGGAGACGTTTGCAAAATCGGTGGATATGTAATTTTCCAAGTACATTCCCGGAAAATCGGCTACGAATAACACATCCGTATAATTCGACCAGGTATATACGTGCTGCTGAATTTCCTCCAGTTTATATCTGACAGCCATAAAGAACATAATTATAATTTTTATTGACTTTTTTAGTTAACCAATAATTATTAATTTTATAATTAATTATTTATTAATAATCTTACAATTGTTATTATTATCTCTAAAATTAATTATCTTTTGCGATATATTTGCGCTTGCGCGAAAATACATTATAATTAATGAAGTTTTAACGACCATAAAAATAGACGTACCGATACGAATTATATCGCGTGAGTAATGGCATTAGAAATGAAACAGGTTTGAAAGGATGCCAATCGACCGTCAACATATCGACATTTGGGTCAAATATTCTCTGTTGAAATCTGCCGTTTAGCGAACACCAGACGTCCATGTAAATGCTTAAATTCGTGGACAGTCTCATCCATTTTTCCTTATCCTCAAAATGGTAACGGGTACCCAATGTTTCCTCCCTTCGACGCATCAAATTATCCTGAAATTATATATGAAATAGAAATACACATAACAATATTTTATTAATAAGATGAGCAGAGCGTTTAAAAAAAAAAAAACGGGATTCAAAAAAGCCAATTATATTAATTAAAAATATTAAATAATATTACAGATATTTATTGCGACGCTTCAATACCTTTAAACATTGCGAATATTGGATCGCCATGTCCCCATGTCTCACCCATCTATTTCCTTGAACCCATGCTTCAGGATCTAAATATCGAACTTCGTTGTTTGCGTTATCGTGAACTTTGATCACTACTAGCATAGTATCCCAGGCATGGATCATCATATCCCAGGAATAACCATATAAACCAGGCACCCAATTGTTGTAACCCTAAGATATAAAATATTTTACATAGTCGTTAAAATATAGATATATAAAAATTTATTTAAAAATCTAGAAAAAAATGCAATACAAATTATTTTGTTTTATGACTATGTGAAACTGATTCAATTGTATATATAAACGTAATAAAATATAATCTTGAAATAATTATTATTTTTAGATAATGTCAATGTAATATTGACGTTAATAATTTTGATACCTTTGATATAAAATGCGAGTACGGCAAAAAAAACTGCAGCGCAACGTGGCACAATAATATGGAAACCACAAACTTTTGTTTTCTTGTCGCTTTTCGTGGTTGCTGACATTCCTGAAGTTTTTTAAGAATACTTGTTGCTTCCTTTTCATCCGACTCAATCGAATTTTTAGATAATTGTATATCGTTATCTTTTTTGTCTACTTTTTTGTTAGATTCTGATTTAATCAAGTAATTTTTATCTACTTCATTCTTTGTTCTTTTTTCTGAAAGTGTAAATATCTTAGACTTTATACATATTAAAAGATGATTGTAAAAGAGATGATTATTTACCTTTATGCTTTGTTTCATTATGTAAAATTTCATTTGAAGGCAACGCGGAACAATCGGAACTTAGAGATTCTTTTATTTGACTATCAGTCTCTTTCACGCTATCTGCGCCGATTAAATTTACATCAGTCAGTAAGATCTCTCGCTTCGAGCTAAAATAAAGTTCTAATCTACGTGGCCAGTCCGCGCTGCAAAATAGCGACATTGTCGCTAGGCACACATACGGGAACATTCCTGGAAAGATTTTCTTCTGTATTTTATATAAGTAGCAATGCCAAAAAAAGTCTTGATTATTCTTATCACACTTTATTAATACTTTATCAAGTACAAGAATAATTACCTATGCTAAATAGTCTCGAGTTCATTACGTGAAAAGCAGTGCAGAATATCATGGCCGGTATTCGTGTTTTTTCGAACAGCATCCAGAATCCGACGGACAGATCGAAGATAAAAGTGAACCAGTGAACAATTAGAAAGTCAATTTGTTCGGTTGTTAAAACTATTCTGAAAAAAATTGTTCCTTTTCATCTAGATATAGATCGTTAACCAAGAAATAATCCTCTTATTTTTTATACGCTGTGCTTTTTGTTTGTTATAATATTTGATATGCTTTTTAATCTCGGTTCGAATAATATCACTCACTTGAACGGATGAAATACCCAGTGTCTGGACAGATTTGTCATAGCGTAACCTTCGAGCCATTCTCTGCCGGACTTTTTCAAGCCGGCCAAGAAATAAAGAGCGAAAAATTGAAATTTCAGGATGAAATAATTCCAGTATGGCACAAAATTGCCGTTTCGTTTCGCGTTACTTGCATCAAATGCGCTACGAGATATTGATTTTTGATTAGTTTGTGATTAATATACGAGAGTTACGAGGAATAAAGAGATTCGACTTACAAATACTTGTTCGCTTCCGTTCCCCAGAACAAGGTCGCTACAATGCCGTAGAGATAAGTATGATTGTTCCAATAGCCTTTGTCCAAGAGAAAGATATACCAATAGGGTAACACAAAGCAAGCGCACGCGATCTTAAAGTGCAAACCGAGCGCGATTCCGAAGGCACCTGTCCACATCACCGTGTATATCATTATCATCCATGGAAGCGACGGCGCTTTCATTCCGTGTATCAAAGGGAAATGACAATCCCACGGATCGCCCCATTTTATGTCGATGTCTGCTAATCCTCTCTCCTCGACAATATCTATTACCATGCACAATCCTGGCAAAAGATGTGACTTGTCATTAGATTTTCAGAATATAAAATAAACCAAAAAAGTTGAGATCTTTTAATAAGATAATTAATAAATTATTGTTATTACTTTTACGTAATGTCAGACAATCTCATTTTTAGCGCTTAACTATATTAAAATTTGATTATTCCAAATTATTAAGTTAAAAATGCTAATAAAAGATGCATTTTATATAAGCAGTATATAAATGGTCATGTTTCTATTGGCTCGAATCTCATTAATCCTCATGACTGCTTTAATAGATCTTAAATCGTGTTTAATTCCTACGATTCAAATTCTTTGCTTCATTTATAAAGTGTTGCAGCGAGATATATCATTAATGTAATAAAATATAAATTATATTTTTAATAAAATATAAATTATATAATTATAAATTATATAATTGGGTAAAAATATGAAAAATATTTCACTATTGCATCAAGTTTTGCAATATACATATGAAAGAAGTAAAAATGTAGTAAAATTTGTAGTAAATTATTTAATATATATTACAATAGGATAGATATATTAAATAGTTTATATATTGATATAAAGTCTCTCAGATGTTGATAAAATGTGAGTAAAATATTTCACAGAATTTTGTCCTGTCTTTTATATAATTCGATTATTTTTTTTAGTCTATAAAATTAGAGAGAAATAGAAGAAATAAAAGAACACAGTAGAAGATAATTTTATTATCTCTTTGATATGTAAACTTACCAAATAAAGCTCTTGCCACTCCCAGACTAGATGGATCAGTCGGACGATAAAGGAATTGAGTGAACTTTTCAAAACTCGATACATTGCTCGTTTTGAAATCGAATAGTCTCTCGAAGTTATTATTGAACGATTGTTTCAATAATGACCAACGTCCAGACAAGTACTTAAAATTTTCTACGTATAATCCATCGTTTGTAGATGTGTTTCTCGTTGATTCGTTCTTCTTCCTCCACATACCACTTCCAATTCTGCAAGAAAATAATATATATCTATTTAATTTTATTTTTAAGTAATCTCATCTTTCTAATTTTATCTTAGAGAGTGCGTCTACAAATTATATTAGATAATAAATATAATGTGTGACAAATTTAGAGATTCCATTTCTTTCTTACTGTAATTTTTGCGAGACATATTATTTATAAAGCGGGAGATCACTCTGTTTAATAGATCGTTTACACTAGTCGGCAAAAGTAGTTTGCTATTTTCGTAGTTTAATAACATACTTCATAGTTTTATATATTCTAGCATGTAAAGAGAATTTTGGAGTTTTTTAATCTTGCAAACAATAGCGTGCAAAATTTAATAATTCCTTAGAGAGCGAGGCTTACTCAAATAGCAAACTTTTTCCATATTCAGAAAAACTTACATTATAATACAAACTCAAGAGAAAAGATATATGAACAAATTGATTTTTCCAAACAAAATCAAATGATTACATCTTTTAAAGTAAATGGTTATTTATAATTTATTTGTTGCATAATAAATTTTTTCAATGTAAAAAAACAAATATATTATAATAAAAATTGTAGAGTCTTCTTCAGCTTTCATTTTATGTTTCGAGTTTTTTCTGAGTTGCATTTTTCTTTTCTGGCATAACTATTTTAGTATGGAGCTGTTTCTTTCTGCGTTTCATGCCATATAAAACTAATTAAAATTTATAGTATATCGTATGTGTAATAACTTGTATAAAATACTTATTTTTATTTTTTGTCATTTGGATAATCGAACGTTCGGTTAAACGGCGTTCGAATATAATAGAGGTTCTCTTGTACTTACTTATGTTAATCTACTGCGGGAAATCAGCCGTAATGTATGGTAATTGAACGAGTTGTTAACGTTGCCAATGAGTAAATCGCATTTTTCAAAACGAATTTACGGAATATTAAGTTTATTCGGCGTGTAAAACAAAAAAATTGGTCTTGTTGCAGATAAAAATGCTCGATTATATAACGATCATATAATTTATGAATATAACGCGGAGATTAACAAAGAATATAAATGTAAGTAGAAGAAACAAAATTCGTAAAATTATATATTAATTGAGAATTCAGAAATGCAATTTATAATTACGATATCAAAAATATTGTACTAGTTGTCATATCGTAATATATATAATTAATTAATATTGAAAAAAATTTAATTTACATAAAATTTAATTTACACATTGCATTTTAAATACCGCGATACAGTTATATTTTTAGATAATAATAATTTGCAAATTATGGAGATAATTAAAATAAATCGCAATCTAATTGTCATATGACAGAATCTTCTACGCATGCTGAATATATATTGCACATCTCGTCACGTGTTTCTCCCGCAAAAAGGTCGGTAGTTTCAAATGCATAGAGATCTTTTAGTGGATAGAAAAAACCGAGTGCAAATCGCATACCTGGGTAGTTCTCTTTGCGAATGGAGATGATACTGTAGGAAGACACACAGTCAATGAAGTTGGAAGACAAGATCTTCGTTTTCGCCTCTGATAGCGTCGAAGGAAGAGGAGCACTTCGCGCCGGCTGTTCCAAAGGTTCAGAGTAGGAATACCGTCGCCAAGCAACGTGGCACGGATTATTGACCCGCGCCCGCGCAATAATTATACTTTACAGCACTTCTTCATCTTGCGTGCATTAGACTTTCGTCGATAGACACCATCGATCTCTTTTATTAATAGCGAAATCTCCGATCGGAAAATAACGGGGTTTGTCACATAATTACTACGTGTAATAATAAAATTAAGCGCGACAGAAACGAGGCACTCTATATATTAAATGAGAATCACAAACATATAACAGATTATTTTCAATTATAATTTAATTTTTTATTTTTGCATTTATAAATGCTATTTTAGTAATGTGCACTAATATATTATATAATAATCAATGGCTAATTGAATTATTTTATTAATAGAATTAATAAAACTAATAGAAAAAAGAATTGAGTAAAAAAATATAAATAAAAGCTAATAAAAGATAATATGATATTGTTTTTATAGCACATATGTTTATTATGCTGTCTTCTATATATAACATATATGATTCACGAGAACTCGTTTGCGCCGTCTAGATTACGCTCGCATGAGCTATATTTGGTTATATTACTTTATGTGTTATCTACTCTCAGCTCTTAAACAAGTATTATCGTTTCGCCAAATGAAATTGCGCCATTGAATCACTTTTTCTAATTAAAAGTAGGAACCTTTTTTGTTAGAACAATTAACAAATAAATATTTTTTAAATTTTTTAAAAATATTTCTAGGAAGCTATTATTTCTAGGAAGCTTATAGAAACTAAATTATTTTAAATAAATTCGAGATAAAAAAAACAAATGAAAAATTAAGATTAATGTATCTTTTCCTTCGCGATAAAAATATTCAGATCACAGTTCGAGATAATTAATGAGTCTTATGGTACAGATTTTCTCGCGAGATTAGTAATACATGATCGTCTATAATGACACATTACCAACAATCACTGTTAAGCCGCCTTTCACGTCGTGCACAAGCAGAATTACAACTCGACTATTGAAACTTGGAATGTTTGCAATACTCATAAATTTATGATAGTAATTTTGGAGCTGGAGAAAGGCAGCGAAAACAACCATCTCCTATGTGGAGACGCTATCTATAAGAAGCTGTGTCAGAGTGCACAATTTCTCCGTTAAGAAGACATCTTCTGCTTGTGTTGCGCGCGTTCAGATACGACGAACGTTATCTCTGTCCGTCAATTTGCTTTATATAACAGAACCTGGATTCTTAACGAAGCGATAAATGGTGCATACAATTCGGATTTAATGTTTGTCTGCAATATAAATATGATAATTGAAAATTTTGTACTTTAAAGACCGAGACACAAGCTTTTTTCCAAATCGCTTTTTTTTATTTGACTTTATAATTACAGATTATATTTGATGAATGTTGGGAAATTTTTAGACGTCTATTATAACTTTTCATATATCATTTTTTGTTTTAAAATATTTAACTGCATCGTCTTCTGTTTGCGAAAGTCTGAGCGCAGCATTAAGCGCAATATGCTGTAATAAAATTTGCATATTACACGCGATAACAATAAATAGATGTATGTCGTAAATAATGGCACTGTCACACAATGCCCGAGATTATTTAATCGCGCTGGCCGTAGTCGTCGAATCGACACCGGGAGTCTTTTCGATCTCGCAGCTGGGGCGTTTTAATGAATGGACGCCGTTTCGCGTGCTGCATATATATGTATATATCCCCAACGGCCGTTTTAGGGCTGTAAAACAAAAGACTGATTTATTTCAGCACGCCCCTCAATCTGTCTCCATGGACCACTTTTGATTAGTGCTGCCTCTTCAAGTTTCGACCTTTCAAAACCGCCACCGTCGTCTCGTGACGGATTTCGTTCTTCCTAACTCCCATATTTGTGTGAATGCACTTCAGGATCACATATTTTGTTTTATTATTTTTATATTAATATATTAAAATATAATTTTATCAATATAAACAATATTTTTATTAATATAAACAAATAATTAATAAAACAATTTATATATATAAACATATATAACATAAATAACATAT
>NW_021851188.1:875165-883070 GCF_003651465.1 Formica exsecta
TCATGTAAAAGTTATTATAATAAAAAAATAGAGTAAGCTACTCTAAAAGAAAATAAGCAACTTTAGAGAATTTTGTTATATAATTATATTATATATTGCTTTATTATAATTATATTCTGTAATCAGATAAAATAATAAGTAAGAGAATTATAGTATGACAAAAAACGATTATAGTCGGCTATTCAAAGCCAGCATGTATCTCAATGACGCCAATCAAGTTTAATCAACTTTACGATGCTGTTAACTCCGCTAACTGCAAGCCGCTCAAAGGCGATAGATTATGTCGCGAGTGTATCTGTTTAAAAGAAGACGAGAATATATTTAATTCTTTTTTTTTATGTCTCAAAATAATTTTGAATTAATTAAATAAATTTTAATTTCATGATATATAATCTTTGTTGATTTTGCTTATAGGTATGTTTATTTGTAAATTTTTGCTTACTCGCAAAGTTTGATTCATACATGAATGAGAGAAGTGCATTCTCGCGAATATTTTGCGGTCGCTTTCATTTCGGGCGACAAATCGAGTCTGGTGTTTTCGGCATGAGCAAAGAAATTAATAATACGATATTTGTTTATTCTGGCACGGGCCACCCCGAATATTTGCCGAGCGTATTTAGTTTGGAATTCGAGCGGTCGCACCTGGAATCGAACGAAGGAGAGAGAAAAACCGAGACGGAGAGAGAGCCGCGATCGAAGGCGCGTATTTGCTCAGCTATTTATCACGGTTTATTATTTCCCATTGTCGGCGAGAGTCGGCGCATTGTTGACGCACGAGAGAAGGGCCAAGGCGAATCTCTAAAACC
Organism: Formica exsecta; assembly: GCF_003651465.1. NCBI lineage: Eukaryota > Metazoa > Arthropoda > Insecta > Hymenoptera > Formicidae > Formica > Formica exsecta. The sequence goes on from NW_021851188.1 coordinate 875,972, forward strand.
GTGTCCGATCGAATTTGCATAGGGAATGCGGAGCGCACGCGCGCGGTGCATCCGATTACAGGCCCTATTAATTGCGGTCTCTCATTGTTCTCGCGGCTCGCCGGGTCCGATTTGCCCGTTTCTCGGATTACCAACTATATTCTTTTTCATGAGGGTTCAATCGATCCCCGAAGTGTAATACGAGATGCTTATTTTATATACATAATAATAAATATGCATAGTTATCTCTGCTATCACTGATTGAATTTTTCATACATGAAAACATTTTTATATTTGTATTTAAATTTGTAAAGCCTTTGTGTGTATAAGTTGTAAAATTAAGATAAGAATGTGATTAGACCCAGTATGTAAAAGAAATTTGATAACGTTATTTATCATTAATAACAGAATTATTTTTATAATATATACGGTATTCCTTTAAAAATCAAACAATATCGAAACATCAAAATTATTTTGAACATTTCAAAATTTTTATTCTTGAAAAAGATTATATGACAATTATTTATTATTATCGGCTCTTTGAATCACGGACTCTTGTCATGTAACAATATCAAGGGATGGCTGCAAAGGATGCGGGGTGAGGAAGGCGGGGAGGGGAGTTAGATGGAGTGGGCAAAAAATCGGGCATAAAATTAACAGTATACAGCCTGCAGAATGCAGTTTGTTGCTTGGCAGTAATATTTCACGAAGGTCTCCCCTGCGGGGCAGAGTGGGTTCGTTCTCCAGGGGAGGGCGCAACAATGGAACCCTTTACCAAGCCCCCGGTGCCTAGAGCCAGCATCCATACATCATCATTCATACTGGAAAAAAAGCTGGGGGCACCTTTGCAAAGCGCGAAGGTTGGGGGACCGCGAAACTTTCGGGGTACCGAAAATTTCGCATCAAGTATTTCTCGAACGTATCGAAAGATCACATCGCGTCTTGCCGGAAAGCGGTTTTCAGTTCAGGAAATAGTTTCAGGAACAGTAGAGATTAAGATCGTTCCCTGTCATGATTTGAAAGCAATTGCGATCCTAATTTTAAATACTTAAGAAATCCCTTTTTAATAATATAAATTTTAAATTATGTTTTAACTTAACATAATGTGTATAATTATACATATATTAAAATTTTAATTTTAAGTATTATAGAGATATTTATATATATAAATGATATTAAGATAAAATTTTTATTTCTTAAATTAATCATTGATTTCGTTACGTCAGTTTTTTATATTAAATTATGTAACAAATATAATGTTTTGACACGCAGAAGGGATGTGCCGTTTCTTCCAAAAAAATCGCGGCGTGTTACTTTCGTGGTCACAACGTTTTCAGAAATCAAACTTTACCCCTTCAGGAGACACGCCTTCTGGAAAAGGGGTTGTTCTCGTAAACAATGACGGGCAAAAATCGCCAGGGCTATCTGAAAAACGTACGAATCCGCGATCTAGAGAAAAGAGAAATTTCAATCATTAAAGAAAGATGCGCGATCAGTTTGACTTGAGCCAATCGATCACGTGAGAAATAGGCGAATCGTCGAGTTCATCGCCTTGGCGTGAAGTGAAAACTAAAAGGAGGAACAAGATACGAACGTAATCCGCTTTTCGAAACGAGGCAACCCCTTCGTAGACGACGACCCATCGGTCATGTCACAGCACGGGTGACTGATTGTAAAACCATAGAGTAACCCACAAAGGGTTGCAACGCGGAGCAAGCAAGAGAAAGAGAGAGAGGGCAGATTGCAGAAGGGAGAGGGTTTTAAAATTGCGTCTCGTAATCGACGTGTAATCCTCTACAACCGTGACAGTCCGAACATAATGCGCACAACGAGAGATGACCAGTTTGTTTTCTCTGGTAGGTTATAGGTAACCGGCTCTAAATAGTCGCATTCTATTTTTTCAACTCTTCCATCAAGAAAAAATATGATAATTGATATAAAAATATATCATAAAAGAAAATTTTTAAGTTCTCTAAAGAAGCTAATATAAACGCTGTCGCTAAGCATAACGATATTTTGATTTTCTTCTTTTTAATTGAACTAATGAATTATCAATACTTTTGTATTGTTAAGTTTCAAAAAATTTTGCGAAATATTTAATTAAATAATATAAAATTTTATCTCACGTCGCATCAGTTTACTAAGCGTTCTTTCTTTTTTAATACATTGCCATGAATATATTATCTTGTTTATATCTAAGCGCTATTTGTGCGTAGGCAGGTAAACACTTGATCAATATTCCGTTCGATTAGCATGACTTAAAGCAGTCTTCCAGAAATGTGATCTCGATCACGCTTTCTTCACGCTTCATTCGTCGCAGCTGCCGTGTAGTCGCAGCTTCGCACATAGTACTCTCGTTTATTTTTTTCTACTAAAAATCGTAACAGCGTACAGGACGAGGTGTTTTGTCGTCGAAGGGTGTTTTCGCACCCGAGTTATCCTCTTTTTTTTTCATAACGCAGCACGTCTGTCATGCTTTCGTAATCCATCAAATGCGTCTGATATTTATAAAAAAACAGACATATAATGTGCAAATATATAATTCCTCATAAAAAAGTTTTGAAAATAAAAAACAAAGTAAATTCGAGATTCAAAAAAATTGTCTCGATAGTACATATAATTTTATTAGTTATATATTTTTTGGATTGAATAAAACACGTTAATGTTAAAAAAAGCCGGAAAAATTTATGAGGGATTAAAATTTATTTTAGATTCGACGCAAATCGGATGACATACGCGTTGTTTATGCACGTTTATTAATTCGCTCGGACAACGTGTGCGACATGCGAACGAATTAGAATCTGATTAGCATTCGTCTTCGAACAGGCAGTTCATAATCGTCGGAGCGGGAGGATTGACGTGCTCGCATTATCGCGTACGAGGGATTTCCATTCTAGGCGCGCGTTCGTCCGGAAGGACGTTTTTAGGGCTCCGAAACTGCGGGGGTTACAGGTACCCCAGTTAGGAGACACCGTCTCGCTCCACGGACCGATTGTCACATAGGGGTTGACACGGAAAGTGGGGTTTTTTCCCCTGCCTCGCCGAACCTTGTTTTCAGGAAAAATGTAGCGATTTTTATCGGTACTCCGTTTCTCCGCGGGGATCGGATCCTTTGGGAATCTGTGTTTTCCTTTGACCCAACGACTTATGATGAAGGGGATATAGAAGGGAAATAAAAAGAATGAGCTCATGGCCTGTGTTTGCGGTAAATAGATTTTAATTAAAACTTTATATATTTTGTGTATACTGTAAAATATTTGTTAATATTCAGAATAAAAATATTGAATTATAAATTGCGGATATTATAACTATTTATTGAAATTAATATAAATAAAAATGTAATGTGTATGAGAAAGAGAAAGAGAGAGAAAGTTAAGATTATTTATAATAAAAGTTATCTCACGATTCACATTTGTTCGATCTATGTCGATATACTTAGGCCCCTATTTTGGCTGCTATAGTTTATCTTATAGCATGGTATGGCGATAGAAGAGCAATGGCGCGTGCGGCTTTTTTTCTCGACGATATTATTTCATGGTAACTGTTTTACTTGTTCGCGAGCCACTTCGTTTTCAAGTGGTCTGCAGACATCTGCGCGATGTTCACTATGCAATACATGTGTCCGTTTTTTTATAGACTCATTCGTGAAAAGATTGGTTTGAATGTTACAATGTGTAATATGATGATTTTCTGTCGATTTCTTTTTCTTTAATCGATAATTCTTCCACGTCTCAATAATTAATCTTCGTAAAAAAAAATAAAGCATAATATTTTAATAGAAAAATTAAATATTAAGTTTTTAATTTGGAAAACGTATGGGTGTCAAAAGAAAAATTATTTAAAAAGAATACAAAATATGAGAGAAGAGATATAGCTTATTTTTGAAATTTATAAAGTTTGGAAGCCGTATTTTTGAATATAATATACGTTTATAAATGACTCGGGCAATACTTTGCGGTAATATTGTAGCTATTATTAATAAAGCGAATAATTCCTACGTTATTTGGCCCATATTTTTGGCTCTGAGTTCCTAAAGAGATAATGATCGCTCCTAGGAGGGCGACCGGTAATATAATACACGAAGAATCCCTCGGGATATAGAAGAGGAGATGGATTCTCGCGAACTACGCAAAGGGACAAAGGCTCTCCCTTCATCGAGTATTCCCCAGAAACGAGTCCTGTCTCTCGAATCCGGCTCGACCGTCTCGGATTTTGCGATGCGATGAGTCGGTAAATCCTATTTTTATTGTAATCAATGACTCACACGTCGAAAACTCAACGATAGTCTCCTCGTAACTCATTAAGGCAAAGAAAATATCGAGCAAATTTTTTTATATGCCGAGCAAATTACTTTATATCGTATGACGCTGAAAGGCTAAAAACTAATGTATATATTATTATATAATATATACACATCAGATATGTAATATCATACTTATATATAATATAAAATATTAATCATATATGCAAATAATTTTCTCTCGATATTTATCGTTCAATTATCGATGCAGAAATCGGAGAAATCAGAACCGGCAATGCGAATCCGTTAATATGAGAGACGGCCGCGTATCTTTTCCAACGACGCTCCGGCAAATATAAATGAGACAATGGGGTGACAGTACACGAATACAAACATGATGGTAATGGTCGTTGGTAAAACCGGGAACCAAGACGGGAGATTACGATCTGCTGGCCATTGTGCGTTTACGGTGCGTGGCGCGCATGAGAGGTGGCTGGCGTTAACGTCAAAAGGCGTTACTCGCTCGAATTGGCTCACCTGGCGGCCACGGAAGGTATCTGATCGAAGGTACATCTCGACCTCGACGAGATCCGCAGTAGATTCTAATGTGATCACTTTGTCTCATCCCCTTTGGACCACGCATCGCCGGTGGGCGCCTTTCACATCCGCTAACGGAAATCGAATTTGCCGACCTCTAACTCTTAACCCACATTTTTTCGGGCGCAACCGGATCTGCCCCGGACTTCTTTATCTTCGCGGATAAATAGAGGATGATGTTGGATTAATTTTATTATAATATTGTAATATTAATTATTTTCTATATTTAAAAAAAATGCGCGTAATTTATTACAATTGTAGAGAGTTTTTCTCTTTTAAAGTATAATTTTTGCTTTTATATTATATATCTCATGATATCGAGCGATGTATATTTGATCGGCTTTTCTCTTTGAAGAATCGCCGGACGTTTCATGTGTTTCATCATCGATTGAATACCATGAGCTCATTTGTACTCGTACGAAAAGAGAAGAAGAAGAAGAGAGAGAGAGAGAGAGAGAGAGAGAGAGAGAGAGAGAGAGAGAGAGAGAGAAGAGCCGTTATCTGAATCAGATAGGCAGATCAATATGAGCTCATTTGTACTCGTACGAAAAGAGAAGAAGAAGAAGAGAGAGAGAGAGAGAGAGAGAGAGAGAGAGAGAGAGAGAGAGGAAAGCCGTTATCTGAATCAGATTTAAGTGCGGGTGCCTATGATCATCCGCATGGGGGCCAAGGGGAGCTTTTGTGAAGAGTCTAAGCACGAAACGATTGAAGCCTCGACATGAATAGTTACGGCTAACGACAATGACGTTACGTCCGCGTATCGCCTAGAATCGTTTTTTTGTATATCCTTTATACATTGTAATGCTTTTTGTTCCTCGTTTCATTTAGCTTCTGCTTACGCGAAATCATTGAAATTTACGTAAATCGAACCAATAACGATTCCATATATTGAATAACACAATTATTAATTCGAACTCTCTCTCTGTCTGTTACTTTTTTCAATTTTACATAACATTCGAATGATCCACATTTTTTAATTAATGTTTTTATTAAAATTAGTCAAAATAATTTTTATTGTATATTTATCTTTTATTGAACATTTTCGTTTAATTTTTATATAGTTTTTGTAATTTAATTAATTGCGAATTTTTGCAGTGAGATTTGCAGCAAAAATTTTCGCTCAAATTTCTTTTCATACACATATTTGTTGTTGTACTCGCCTAAATGATTGTGTAAACTTGTTTCAATAGATCGCGCGCGCTTTAATTGAACTCTTCTGCAAATTGCTACGGGCGCATCACGTGCTGCAAATATTTACGACGTTACAGGCTGCTTCAATATCCTCCGGCGATTGCTGCGATACCATTCTATACAATTCGTTCAATCCATTCTATCCAATTTGTTCAATCCATTCTATCGTACCATTTTTTTTTTTTTTTTTTTAAATATTGTGAAGAGAATTATAACCCTTAGGGCCTTTTTAAATCATCTATCTATTAATTTTAAAAATTTTAATTCATGTCTCTTTGCTCTTTTCTTTATTATCTAAAATCTTTTCTAGAAGAAGATATATTTTTTTAACGAAAGCGTTAAAATAGTACAATTAAATCTGCGAGTATAACTAATTATCTTTGGTTAAAGATGCTCTGTTTAAATGCGCGTTGCATCTTATTTCGATTATTCTGATGCTAATTCCTCTAATCGATGCGCAAAGTGTCACAAATAACGAATTTGCCAGGCGAGCTGGCAACACGTGACGGCCGCACGTGCGCGCGACCGCGGTGCGAAACCGCCGAGATTAGCCGGGAATATCTCGTTTGATTATGATATCTCAATTACGGTCACTTTTACACGCTGCTCGTTTGGCACGTGTCGCGCCTAATCGCTGTCAGATTCGGGATCGGTGATACAGACACGTGGCGAAGGCGTTCGTTCACTCCTCCTCGTAGTCTTCATTCACGTGCAGAGTGAGTCGCACGTGACCGCCGGCCGTCGTTCGTCGGGTTAAATTCAAGATATCCGTTTAAAGAGAGAAGATCGATGGCGGATGCGATGACCCGACACATGGTTGATAACGGTGGGAAAAAACGAGGAAGGCGTGAAGAAGCGACGATTAATTGTGCTCCATCGTCTATTCGAATATTTTCATCACCTCGTAGATCTATATATCTAATAAAGTTAAAACAGATTATTTTTCAAACATGTTTGATTTTTTAGTTTAACGTTGCATTTTTTAATAATTAGTAATTTATTATCTATATATTCTTTTTATTTAAAAAACTTATTTATTTTTATATTTATAATAATAATAATAATAATATTTTTATTTTTATTATAATATTT
>NW_021851188.1:883345-893615 GCF_003651465.1 Formica exsecta
TTTTTATTATAATATTTTATTATAATTATTTATTCTGATAAATTGATATACTTATATATACACATCTCTTTTAAATAAAAAATATTTTTGCCATCTTTTCATCGACATATGGATCATTGTTCGACGATCTAAGTGCTAAAATAACACCTGTTCTTTATATAATAATACAGTATTTCATTTAAATTTTTTATTTCTTTTTTGATCGTTCTTTTTTTAAGCCACTCATGTCGCCACGTGACACTTTACAGCAGATGAGCGGATTATTATTTTATCACTGTCCCATTTTTTTTTATCGAGACACCCGTTATCTCTGAACAATTCTTGGTAGGCTTGACACGCACTTTGTAGACAAATATACGCACAAGGATGCATCGTAACGACTCCGGTTCCGCGGCACGTGGCTGACACGTGTCGCGTGCGATAGTTCGCAGCGCGTAGGTAAAGTGTGGCATGATTCCAGCCAATTGGCCGGAAAGGATTACCATATGACAATGTGCGTGTGGTTTGTCAAATTATTGCGTCGGATTTTTGTCATTGGGAGAACATTCTTTATAATGCAATGATACGCACATGTACAAATATTGATAGCTGATAAAATCATGGACAATTTTTGATATCACATACATTAATTTTAATTTAAATATAATACGGCGGCCATATTTCTTTATCTCTTCTTGATTCCACAAAAATACAAATTTATAAAAGATATTGTGTATATTATATATATATATTCTTTTTAAGATAATAGTATCTCCTAATTATATAGATTAAAAAAAAATAAAAAATATATAATAAAGGATGATATAAAATATATATTAATATCATATTTTCTCTTATTTATTGCTATCACTTTTTAAATTCAAAGTAACTTTAAATTTTGACGTTTGTTCAAAATAACTGTGAAATCATAAAGATATATCTAATAATGATCTCGTTCTTCCAAAGCCAAGTAGGCAAGCGGGATGAAAATCTCGTTAAATGGCTTAATTACCTTGAAATTACACGTTCGGTGGTTCACAAAGGTAGCGAGCACCCCCGTACACCGCATTATAATCGATTCGCCATGGTCGTCGCGACTTTGATTTTCCTGCGCAACGTTTCCCCCTCGTTTCGAACCGCCGTGAAAATACATAACTTAGTTCTTAGTGTGGCAAATCCGTCTGCCAACTGCAAGCGCAGTTGTCCCACGCAAGCTTTTTTTCATCTTCCGGAAACGACGCGCGATAAAAAAATGAAACGTCGACCGTAATACCGATTTGTTCCTCGTCAGTCGCTTCCGGAATGAAGACATATGTCGGAAGACGATATAATCGAGAAATCGTACATTTCTTTCCTACAGAAATTTCTATAAAACAGATTGCTTTTTTAAATATAATATCTTTTATATATATATGTGTCTTGCGAAATTATGTATAAAGTTTGATGATTTTAATTCGATGAAACTACGTCATTGCAGGTGTGTTTTCCTGTAATTTAAGATACGTATTTTTATTTTAATATTATATTTTGTTTTTTACTTTCCTTGAAATGTATCGATTTCTTTTTCTTTCTTTAATGAATCTAGTAAATTTAACGATGAATGACGTTGATAGTCGAATGTCGAAGCTTTTTTTCAAGTCGACTTAGAAATCCTCCTAAGTAAACGGATTTGTTAAGCAAAGTGGCAGGTATATCCATTTCGACTTTTTTTTCTTCAATCCTTTTAGATCCCACGATGACATAACGGGAACTTCCTGTCCCTATATATTACCCTGTACCTTTCTTCATATCTTTCTTTGATGATTTACGGTTATCCGGATACGCGTTATCGATATCTAATACATTCCCACGAGGGGCGCACGACCGGAAGGAAAAATTAGGAAAAATCCACCCTCGAGGTCCTCCTCTTCTCATGCTCGATCTGGCGGATCGGCTACGTTCCAAGGATCAAAAGAACCCGGCCGAATCGATATTTCTAAAAGTTGGGTAAATCGAGAGTGTATATCGCGCCCGTCCAAGAATCCTTCTCGTCGAAAAGGGGAGAAATTGAGGACTCAAGAGCGCGAAAATCCTTTCTCGGTGGCTCGCCTCAGATCTTCGCCGCGAAGTGGTGGATTTCAAAGGACCGCGCCGGCTTCTTACAAAACAACCGTGAAATAGAGCGCACGCTTCACCGGGGTTTCGGGGTGGCCCAAAGACGGTGGTCAGGAGCACCCGTTTCGTGAGGACGTCGGTACGCGTGAGAAAGCCCTTCCGCGTGAAAGAAGAGATATATTCATAAGGTGTGTAATCTTTTTATCCAGGAATAAGTATGTTAAAGCGCACGAGATCAAAGAACGTAATCTTTCGAAATCTATATTCTCTCGTTTTACTTAAGAAAGTTCTCGATAAAAAATGCATTTATTCCTGCGAATAGCTTTTGCTTTTTAAGTATTTACACAAACAGGCCTATTTTTTTAACAAATTATAAATATATTAATATACACATCTTTAAAAAGCATATTTACATTAAAAAAAAACAATTGTTATAATCATTTAATATTGATTATCCAGTTTTTAATTTATGTAATGTTATTAATTTTTTTTTTAAATGTGTACTAATTATATAAGATTTATACCTTGCATTAGAGAGAGTCTATAGAGATAGAAATGATGGCAGGGAACAGAATCATCCAAGCGAGTAAAAGCTTTTTTGTGGATCCTTCAGTCGAGATGGACGATGTAATTAACTTCTTGCTCGCCGTTGAACGGACGCGGATGAAATTTAAACTCTTTGGCAGATGATTCAATAGACGGATGGACAACCGGACAAACCGGCGGGCAATTGTCCATCTTCTCCTGTTACATATACTTTGATGGAAATAATTAAAAAGTTAAAATGCTCTTGAGGCCTTCTCTTGGAATATCGTGCATTTTTTATAATTCAAGCTTCATTATTAAATATTAAAGAAAAAATTAGCAACACTTTTACATTGTCATCTATAAATTTTAACATCCTGAAAATAATTACAGAAATATATTAGTGATAATAAATATATGATAAAATTAAATAAATATTAATAGTGAAACGACGATCCATCATCACGCAAAAATTAATAGCGTACAACTAGATTTTCGTTATCGGCCATATTATGATCGCTTTTAACTCGTCGCTTGCTCGTAACAGACAGTTCCGGTGTACGGTGTGATTGTTATGAAATAATAATGTACCGGGTGACGCGCATTGACGAGAGCGAGAAGGGGTGAGGTACGTTGCTGGGGTTGAACGATCGCAATCAAAGCTCGAGCCGGTGTATACCGGGAGAAAGACACGTCATTTCTGCGTTTCCGGCGGTGCTCAATATCCATAGTAAAATGAATTTGAGGTGGGCGATAATTAAATTTATATATATTTTTAATTTTTTTATTAATTTATACATTATTTATAATTAATGAGCGATAATTAAAACCCTGGCGCCGGAAATCTCGATATTGTATATGTTACATTAAGAAAAAATGCACAGTCTTAAAATAACTTCTTCAAGACTAAATAAAAAAAAATTGCGTAAACGTTTTCAATATTACAATATTAATTTAAGTTTTCCTAACGTAATTATCAAGCCTAAATGATAGTTTTCAAATAAAATCGTGTAATTAAATCGAAAGTTTTCGCACCGACAAATTTAGCTGATCGCTGTCGACCTCGTTAGGAGTTCCCTCGAGGATCGTCCACGCGAAGGACAAAATTTCGCCTTCTCACCCCGCCTGCATAACTCATCGCATGAAGTGCGCGAAGTGCATCAAAGTATAAGAACCACTGCCATTCGTACGTACGACACCAAAATAAGGACAGATGGCTCGTTCGATCCCTTTGCTGGTGATGGTGAACGCGCGCTAGTTGTGACGGTGTTGCTGATCGCTCACACATTAGCATTGCCGTATACAGGGTGCTCGAAAATTCACCGGTGTAACCCGGAAGCGCGATCGACTAGAAGAAAGCTCTAAAAAATTTTGTTAAAAAAATCAAACCAGCCAAACCAGATCTTCAATTCACAGGTCCTTGGATCTATAGAGACTTTAAATTCACAGATCTTCCCTTCCAGATGTGCGTATTCTTATTTTCAACAAACGATCTCATGCTCTCATAGATATCCTCTATTAATAACGTTTTTACTTGATATTTTCCCGCATCTATAAGTTTTCTTGAATCTCTCTCCTCGTTCTTTCCATCGCGCGGATCCGCGGAACGCGTGTCACAAAGATCCCTCCGCCGACGAAAAATATTCTCTTCTCGAGCTATTAATTTTTCGAGCACCCCGTACACGCCGCTCCGTGTGGGCGACGACGACGCACACACACGCGCGCTAAACAATAGTTAAATCAGAACGTAGGGCGACCAGGGGAGCTGTGGGTGTTTAATGAGCTGCCAGCGAGTGACTGAAGGGGGATGACAAGAGGGGTCCGCAGGGGTAGTCCCTGAATTCGGGATTTCGGAGTACCCGGCGCGACGGGGGGAGATCCGCGCGGGGCACCACTTGACTGCTTACGGGACCGCCAGCCGTGTAAAGTGTAGGAATAACATTGAATATATTTATAAAAGAATCCGCGCACGCAATATTCTTCCGCCGACTTCAACTTCGGGCTGCAGCTTCAAAAAAAATTGGCAATGACTTGTCATGCGTCACCTGATCAAGAGTCGACGCATACTTCGATAAATGTAAAGTAACCAATATTATATTAATTATCTATCTAAAAACGAAGAATATAATGTGTCAAATTTTTTATTAAAAATTTTTCCATCCTTACAATTTTTTTAAAAGTACTTATATAGCTTTATATATATTAGAGGATTAAGACTATTTTTTTAAACGATTTTTTAAACGCCCTCGTTTACTATGTGTCGGTCAGATTTTGTGCTCAACTGACCGTCGATATTTAACGATTGTTCTATTCAAAAAAGCAACGTTTCCGTGAAAGGAGACTAGTAGCTTCTTCCCATTGAATCTCCTTCGTGAAAGAACGTATGATATTAAATTACTAATTTTTTAACGGTTGTTAAGGATTTCAAAACGAAAGGCTATTCTTGGTTACTATATTAAATTACTTTTAACAGACGATTTAAACAGTTAGGGAAAATCGCTTGTTCAGTGATTCAATAATTGCGACCGTCAAAAGGAAACTCTATATCCATTATTTGTACAGGTAAATTTTTGGAAGGCGAATTCCAGATCAGACATAACGCGTAGATAACCGCTACAAAAATGATGGAAACGAATTATATATAAAAAACATATAATACTTACTTAAACACATACAATTAATATAATAATATATTAAAAATATATTAAAAATATTTGATAATTACAAAAATATATAAATTTATATTACTTATTTCTTTATCGTATATTATATATTATTTTCAAAAATTTTAAATAAAATAATAATATAAACATTAGATTATTAGATAAATATTAATTATTTATTGCTATTTTTAAGTATGCACAATTTTTGATTAATATTGACATTTCAAATTAATAATGGCATATATAATGATTAAGTCAAGCGCAAACAGAGCAAATATACGTTTGCTTCAATGAGTCTACTAAGCCCTATTTTAGTAGGGTTTAAATGGACTGTCTTTTTTTCGAACCCCTTCGACTCGAATAAAACTGAGGCAGATACAAAACGAGAGATCAAACATACTTTCAGCGCGTGTGTAATCCTGCATAATCTCGGCCCTACCAGCCTAATAAAATACGCACTCGGTGCTTCGAGCGCGTCTCACAACGGAGGTAAATCAATGATTTGTACGACAGGGCTTTGGCACGCGGACTTAATCCCGGTTTTACATGTGATTAAAGCGCGGGACGAAAGTGTCAAGGCGGTTGATGCCATTACGAAAATGCATCATTCGCATTTAAATCCGAGCAATACTGTAAACAGCCGAATAATTCGAGATTTGATTTTATTGCGGTATTTTCTGCATATTTTTTATTTCAGCAATTGTATTATCAATTGTCTATTCCTTTTCGCTTATTTTAATGTAGAAAAAAATAGATTTACGATAATGAATAAATTTGTATATTTATTGAGTAGATATTGTGCTGATTTAGATAAACTTGAGTTAGTCTTTATTATTTATTAAGGTTTCTCGTTTAAAATTTTGAAAACTATTTGCACGATAATTCGTCGAACGCCCACGAATATCAATGTCATCGTTGTGACAGATACGATTCGTCGCTGATATATGTATAATGTTGAGGTTTATGGGTGGTAATCGGACTTGCGATCTGCGATCGATTCCTCGCGATCGAGAGCGTCGCCGTTAAATCTAAAGCAGCAAACCCACGTCACTCCGGGATGAATGCCTGGCTGGGTCGGGCATTCTTCAAGTAAATTATAGTCTTGAATGGGTGGCGCGGCGGGGGGTTGGTTGGCACGCGCACCACTGGGGTACACCTGCCCCCCGTAGACATCTGTCCCCCTATGCGTCCAGAGCGCTGGAGTCAAACTATGGGGTACGTTTGCGTATACGTACATGAATACGTTTGTTGTCTACGTGTACGTACGTGGCAATTCTCGTCAAGTCTCTGTCATCAACTAGACGGTTTTACGAAACCGTCAATTTTCGCGACACCGATAATTATAGAATCGCCAAATAACGGCTGCTGGATAAGGTTCTCTTATATTAAGTTATTCTCCATGCTCGTTTATTATGCAAATACAAAATTATATTTTGAATTATAAATATATTACTCGAATTCCAAAAAATTCGGAGAGCTTTATTATATTTTATTATAAAATTAATTCCGAAAAAGCAATTTTGTGTTACATAGTATTTAAATATTGTCTGTGTCACATGTCTAAATAAATTACTTTATTCTTTCTATTAAGTTTAACTCTTAATAAAATAATAAATAATATATCTGGTTTTGATGTTCAAATTGCATTATGATAATACAAATAACAATTTTTGTTTTAATTTTATCCAAGCAAATATTCTTTTTAGAAGTATAATAAGATTTTCTATAAATTCATGTACTTAATAAATAATTCATAAGTCTTTCAATCGCTATTAATTTTTCTACTCACAACAGTACCGCTAATCTTAATAACACCAATGCATAAATGCACAGTATAATTTGTGCTCATTCTTCTGTAGACTTATCCGGCGATGCATTATGCGAGGGTACGCGCATTAATTCGCGGTCCATTCTAATTAATTTCATGAATCTCGGTACTGAGGGGAAGAGAGGAAAGCGCCGATCGGCCGCAACTCAAATAAGGCTTTCCATATTTTAGCGCGGACGAGTCATCGCGAATGGAGAAATCGTGGCGAGTTCCATGGTGTATCGGGGTTGGTTGGACGTGGTAGCGTAACCGGGGTATTGTTCGTGGTTTACCACAAAGGCCTGCAAATGCCGACTTGCAATGAAAAGCCGTCTACCCTGCATCTAAACAGATGCGGAGATAGAGAGAAACATGATGCTTACCGAATTTTCCGTTGGGGTGTACCCAGATATGTTTGCGAATAAACTTCCATTTAATAATATAATAAAACTTTAGTATTAATAATTAATTAATTTATCGGTTAAAAAAGAGAAACTAAGAAGAGAATTGAACATATCACTTTATTCTTTGCAAAACATTAAGACTGTCTCTATATTTTTGAATGATCGCGCTTATCGCAATCGTTTACGACGGCGACATGGAATTTGTTAATCAAGGATGACGTGATTACTGACTCGTGAAGCGAATTAGACCTTCAGCGAGAGGACAAGTCGCGCTCGAAGAGTTCTGGTCTGGCGAAGGCCACGGCCATTAATCTTCGATTAAGTGCTCAACGATCGGTCAAGGTAATTTCACGAGTTTTCCTGAATTAGGAAAGACCGTCTCACCCTCCTGATGACCGTGCCCCCGTGCCCGATCCCGCCGTTCCCCTCGTCGCCGTGTCGGTCCCTCTTTCTACGGGGGGAATTACCGTCTCTGTCAGCCACCAGTATGTCACCATACAGACCAGCGCGCCGGTACAATGAGGGCCGACTGTGGCGATCGATATGCGCACTCGACGGAAACGACACGAGAGGTCGATCGAAGCGAAATCACTGTCTGCAATGCGCAAAAAAAAAAAAAAAAAAATCGTACGTTCAAGAAATGATAAAAGTCATTAATCGCTTTATTTATGAACCCCGCTTGCTCCCGCATCTATAAATCGTCATATATTTTAAAAAAGAAAAATATCTTTTCCACGGAACGCGAAATAAATAATCAAGATTATATTGCTTTGCAATTAGCAGTTAAACATTCTTTTTATCGGATAATTAACTAAAACATATTATAATTATTATTAATAAAATAGTAGAAAAGGCATGGAAAAATATGGAAAAAGAGAGAAATATGTTTAATGCAGGTTTTAAAAAAAAATTAATTCCAAAAAAATACATAGATAAAATTTCTGAACGCTATTGAAAATATTCTGCGATAAAAACAAGTGATAGAACTTTGTTGCGCCCGTTTAAGCGTTATTATCTTTTTTTTACTACGTAGACATAGTTACGGGATGTAAGCCCTTAGCAAAAACTGATTGAATCCCCCAAAATCCAACACCTTTATAGATGCTGGCCGTCTGTCGCGCGCTATGCACACATTGATATATCGTCCGCATAATGGCGCCATTGAGGCATTACTATTATTGGCGAGATTTGGGGAAACGATCGAGCGTACTAACGGATTCGTCGCAGCTTGCACGCTGTTTGCAAATAGATCTTGTATAGGAAATTATTGTTCACACAGTAGTCTTGATGGATCGATGCGCCTGAATTAACGATTTGTTAAATCATCTAAGTTTACACATTTATTCCTAAAAATATTAATTTCTAAAATAAAATTGATACAACAAGAAATGTATAAGTAATATTTAACTTTTTAACTAAAAGAATGATTAAAATTATCTCATTATAATGACCGGATGTATCTTAATAAAAAAATCTAAATTATAAAAGAGTTATTACATTAAAATAAAGGAGCAAAAATAGTCGATAAAAATAAAATAAGATAAATTCAATATGTGACGTATTTTTAATTGAATAATATTTCCGCAATAGTTATGTAACCGTAGATCAATATTATCGCGGCGAACGGGTGAAAATGGGTAAGAATGGGTCTTGGAAGTGGAGTAAAATTTC
Source organism: Formica exsecta (assembly GCF_003651465.1). NCBI lineage: Eukaryota > Metazoa > Arthropoda > Insecta > Hymenoptera > Formicidae > Formica > Formica exsecta. The sequence goes on from NW_021851188.1 coordinate 892,489, forward strand.
CTATAGGACCAGACAGAAAAATATTATCCTTCCATTTTGGACGCTCCAAACGGCTGTTTTGACAGATCCTCTCTCGCTTGCTCTCCGTTTGATCGAGCGATCGAACTCTCCTATTTATTTTGCTAACACTTGGCCCTGACGTTACAACGAGGGGATATCCACTTGCTCTCGTTATGCAAATCGCTTTCTTTATCGAGATGCTTTTGCATAATAACAAGCGATTGTTTCTTGAGTGAATCCTCCGCGAAAAATTGTTACGAATAAATTTTCTCATCACGTAGATATTTGGAAAAAGTTTGACGTCAACGCGGATCCAATTCTGAATTATTTATTTTTATATACTAAAATTTAATACTGAAAAAAATGTTTTATCAATTATTATTAATTTATATATTAAACGATTAATTATTATGCAGATTTGCTTACAAAATTTTATATTACCTTTAAGATTTAATAGCTGCCGCTAATCTTTATTTTTTGTCGCGACATTCGCGTATATAATTTATCAATTATTATACATTTATAATCTTTGTAGTAAAACAATTGACGTTATACAATAATTGAATTTAAAATTTGCGTAAGAAATTTTTCGTCGAGAATAGAGAACTGATTTGAGAATGACTGGCTAATTGTGAAAATTGATTATTCAACACTTACGTCGATTGGTCGTTTCGCAGTCATGTTTTACATGTAATCCCTCGGATTATATGGGTAGATGTAACTTTAGGCACGATTTGTGATACATCTGCTCTGAGGTGGCTTCAGTGCAGGACGCGTGTCATGGCACGTGCTCGTCCATTCTCAAGCTACCATTTCATTCCTGTAAAGTGGATCAAAGCATTTCGTTGGAAGAATACAGTCAATAAATTGTGGCTTCCAATATAACTCCTCGATGTGTTTTCAATAAAATTCATAATATAATATTAAAAATAGGAATCATTAAAAATGTATTATAATATAAATAACATATATTGTATAAATATATATAATAAATGTTGACACAAAGAAGGCTAGATAGGCAAAATATGCTTTTATTGATAAAGTATAAATTATGTACAATATATTTTCTCCTCCTGAATCGGCAATTCCGTATTACGATAAGAGCACTGGCGGACGTTATATATATA